>NC_091950.1:96708962-97008962 GCF_031021105.1 Erythrolamprus reginae | reverse complement strand
CCATCAACTAAACAATGTCACTTGGCGGGACCCAGGAGAAGAGCCTTCTCTGTGGCGGCCCCGGCCCTCTGGAGCCAACTCCCCCCAGAGATTAGAATTGCCCCCACCCTCCTTGCCTTTCGTAAGCTTCTTAAAACCCACCTCTGCCACCAGGCATGGGGGAACTGAGATACTCTTTCCCCCTAGGCCTTTACAATTTTATGCATGGTATGGCTGTATGTATGTTTGGTTTTATAATAAGGGTTTTTAACTGTTTTAATATTGGATTGTTATATGCTGTTTTTATTACTGTTGTTAGCCGCCCCGAGTCTACGGAGAGGGGCGGCATACAAATCCAACAAATAAATAAATAAACACGAGATCTTACTTGAAAGATCATTTTGGGCCTCATTTCTTGAAGTAGCGTATTTCAGTTTAATAAATCTTACCAAATTAAAATATACAATTTGGGCAGGGACAGACAAATCAGGAAGCAGCTGGAAGTGCAAAGAAGTGAAAACAGAAAACGGTAATGCTTGCAAGTCTGTCTATTCACAATGGCTGCAGTCATGCACAGAATACATTGTACAAGAGGAGATGGGTTAAATTTGCAAAGTAGTTAGAGCAAGATTAGAAAATGAAGGCCAGTAGTTTTGGAGTTGGTGTACTCTTATACTAAAGAGGAAGTCGGACATTCTACAACCCTTTTTACAATATAATTTCCCATCATCTAGGGCAATTCAAGGTCATGTTTCTGAAGGCCTGTCAAGCTTCTGTGGAAAGAACAACCACTGCTGGCAAACTGCAATAAAATCTCTTGTCAGGATTTTGATAAGAAAATTGATATTTTTCAGGTCAATCTTGCTTAGCTGTCATAATCAGTGTCGCAAGTCTGGCAGAGCTGATGAGGAACAAAAGAAAATGCAGGCCCTATCATGTTATATTTCTAGTCTGCCTGTGAAATCGTGAAAGGACCTCTCTAGATATCTGAAAAGGATTCCTGGTGGGTAAGTAATTGGTTTTTATTTCTTCTTATGTAAAAACCTGCATCTCAGCATTGCCCTAAAGGATTTGATTTATATTTTTCAGGTTTTAAATTAATATCCCGTAGGAAGCAAGCAGTTAGCGGGAAGCTACATTTATATTGTTGTGATGACCGCTGCTATCCAAGATATTCCTGAGCTGGAATGTTGCCTTGATTCTATTCTATCAGAGAAACTGCACTAATTTGATCTAAAACAAATGAAACAGATCTGGACTGCTGTAATTCAAGCCAAATGGATATTATACCAGCATCTAACAGCTGTTGGAAAACACGAACAACTCTATATTAGACACCAAGTCTGGCCCTAAGGTGTGAGCCTGTGGTGCAATGTGGTGGCTTGGAAAATTAATCTTAAAAGAACTGAAACACATGCCATTCCAGCTAGTGTGAAGAGACGTGCTACACCTGTTCCCTGAATATTGTTTAAGAAATTCCCCTTTGCAGAAAAGGCTTTTTCAGAGGCATTAAGATATTATGTGTTTATATAGGTATGGTAGACTAACAGATAGTTAGGGGTGTACATAAGTGCACTGGTGTGCCTTTCGTCCCCTGTCCAATTGTCTTTCCTTTCTTTCACCTATCTTATATATCCTCTTCCTTTCATATATCCTCTCCTCTAAGTTCACTTTCACCCTCTTTTATATTATCACATGTCTATTTTTCTTCCTATGTATTTGTGTATTGGACAAATGAATGAATGAATGAATGAATGAATGAATAAATAAATAAATAAATAAATAAATAAATAAATAAACTATATCTTCTTTTCTATTATTTCTTAGATATACTTTACTATGAGTATCTCCTCTATAACCTTCATCATATGTACAACAATCCCAGCAAGGTAATTTATGACAAGCCCCATTATGTCCTGGTGAGCAAGCATTACTGTAGAACTCAACATTGGTCAAAATAAAAACATTAGTCTTTGACATCCATGAGAAGGTGACTCATAAGTTGTATGTTAGACTCAGCAGGGGTGGACTGCTGGAGGTCTGCAGGGGTTCAGGAAAAACCTTTAGCTAAGATTCTGTGCAGTTCAGAGAACCCACAAATCCCCCTCCTGGCTGGCTTCACCCACCCCACCCTGGCCCTCCCAGGAGTCCCCACATCAGTGATGGGCTCCTACGGGAACGGTCAGGAGCGCAGTTCCAGTAGCAAAAATTGGAGCTCCACCCCAGAGCATCCAATTTGCACTGAAAGATGTTGAAACAAAATGCATAAGCCACAGCCACAGTGTGGTAGTAAAAGTTTTGGTAGCCCATCACTGCCCCACATGGCCCATTTTAGATGAGGGTAAGTGTAAAGCGAGTGTGGAAGCTCGGGGAAGGTGAAAAACGGGCCTATCGGAAGTTCAGGGAGGCCTCCAGAGGGCCTGGGGAGCCTAGGGAGGCCATTTTTGTGCTCCCAGAGGCCCAGGGAAAGCTTCTGGAGCCCAGGAAGGGCACACACAAACACAAACACCCCTCATGGTGCAGGAGCCCGACTAAGCCACCCTCACCATGGCCACACCCAACCAGCAATCAGGCAAAGAACCCCTTGCTAAAATTTTTGAAGCCCACCACTGGACTCTGTTGTGGTTAGCTCTGGCCCAGCTCCTGCCCCAAGGACTGTGGATGTGGGGGAGACATCCACATGCTGCAGGCCTGTTTTGCCCCCAGTGGAATCTGATGATGAAGGCTCCTCTGACCAAGAAGACATGAGTGACAGGGAGGAGGAGAGTGTGGCAGACAGTTCAGAAGGAGATCAATTATCTAGCTCCTCCTTGGATTCAGAACAAGAGTTAATGATACAGCCACGCATGCAGAGAACGATGCATAGGCAACAACAACTGAGAGATTATTATCAAAGAAAATGAGGCCACCTGTGGTTGGGTGGGGCTGTGGTAATTAGTGAGGCTGCTATAAATAGCAACCTGTGGGTTTGGCCATTGTGGAGGATTATCTGATCGTTGTGTTTCGTGACTGCTTTACTGATTTTGACCTTTTGTGTGCTGATTTTTCCCCGCTTTGAAACTAAACCAGGACAAAGTGTGTTTCACTTTGTGAAAGAAGAAGGACTGTGAATAGCCTCACAGCTGCAAGCTAAATATCACAGAACTGATAAGGGACTTGTACAAATTACCAGTTTGTTTGGAGACGAGTGCTCTTTGCTATACCAAAAGAGGGCTTGGTTTAAGTGAATTTTCATTCTAAAGAACATTGTTTTGAATTTTCAAACGTGTGTGTGTCTCAAATTTGTACCTGTGAATTTTTGGGAGGATTCTACCAGAGAGCCCGACAGAACAGACTCCAGAATGGTGAAGGGTGGTTGTGATCAAGGACCAGAGAAGCCTTCAGTATTTCACAGGTAAGACAAGCTGGTGATCGCCTAACTTGCCAGAGCCATCTAGAATGCACAGAACAGGCTTAGGAGGCAAGAGACTGAAAGGTGTGGCTGGGCAGTTTGTGTCCTTTATTGCTGAAGGGAGGGCAAGAAAGATTGGGTATATGGCCATAGTCAGAAAAAGTTCTGCACTCCACCCAATTATCCTGATTAAAAAGAGGAACATTATGAAAGGACCTAATTATGCCCAGAGAAGTCATTCACGGAAGCAGAACAAATTCTAATAGAAGATGGGCTTTATCCAGGAGGCTTCTAAAAACCGAGTGAAGTCTGAATTGGAGTTTTTACAACTGGTACCAATACAAGCCAGCACTGAACACAGTACTGTACTATGCTGAATTCCCCCCTCTATCCATCATATCACTAAATGTCTCCTTTATCACCAGCCATGGAAAAATCACATGGATTTAAACAAGGTCCTGGTGCATGTTTGGCAACATTGTGAAGGTTGAGGAACAGATATTGATGATGGCATGACCAACAACCCTATAGTATCACTGTTTAAACAGCTGGACATTGCTATGAGGAACCATCTTATTATTGAAAGATAATCATCTATTTTTACCAGGTTAGAAATGAACTTATTTTGGCAGTGATGCATTAGGAACCCACCTTACAGCCATGGGATTTTATAAAGATGACTCTTTCCTCATGAAGAGTGACTCACATAAACCTGCAGTAAACCCTGGTTTCAAGGCTAAAAGGCAAATGACTGGTAGTTGTAAATGGGATCTTCAGGCTGTTTGTGAAGCAATATATTTCCTTTTCAAGATAAACTGCTGAATAATGGGTTTGATGTGAAAGTCAAACTGACATGGATATGAAATGAATTTTCCACATAAAGTTGTTCTTAAAGGCTATATAGAAGCCACAAATGGTCTTTCTTCAGCAATAGAGGACACAAACTGTCCAAAAGGCAGCAAAGCAGATAGTTAGGAGGATTTCTTGTTACACCCATGTGCATCTCTATTTTGCAAGCTGCATTGGCTCTTAATAAGCTTCCAGGTGAATTTCAAACTGTTGGTTACTGACTGCAAATTTTACAGGGCACATAACTGCTTCATTTTCAGGATGTGTCCATCACACATACTCCACTTGAAAAGGCACATCCTGGGCCTTTCTTCTTTACAACAATGTTATCTTCCTAACTATCTGCTTTGCTGCCTTTTGGACCATTTGTGGGTTATCTTATAGGACTCAGATAGACAGATGGTTAAGACCTAGCTGCTCCTGGGCCTTTGGATCCCAATAAACAAGAGTCGTGTATGTATGTATGTATGTATGTATGTATGTATGTATGTATGTATGTATGCATGCATGCATGCATGCAGTAATGGGCAACCAAAATTTTTACTGCCACACTGTGGGTGTGGCTTATTTTGTGGGTGTGGCTTAATGGTGATGTTATTAGGTAGGAGTGGCTTGCTGGCCATGTGACCAGGTGGGAGTGGCTTGAACGATCATCATCGTTCAAGTGAACTGTTAAATCCTCAACTTACAAACTTACCAGTGTTTCTCGCTGGGGTGACAATTTGCTTCACGTTTCCTGCGCTCTCCTTCCTGGGTCACACACACACACACACACCAGGCTGGGTAGCTAGGCGAACGGGTGCTGCCAGAAGCATAAATGCTGCCAGCACTCTTTCCACCCACGCCTTCTGCTTTCACCTCAGGTGGGAGGTGGCCATGTAAGGCTGGAGGGGAGCCGGGCAGGAGAGGAGGAAGCTCGTCCAAGGTCAGGAAGGAAGAAAGAGGAAAAAAGTAAGGAGCGCAGATGCAGGAGCAGGGAAAAAAAGGAGAGCCGAGCCGAGACCAGTAATCCAGGAAGTGACAGCTGCCGATCAGCTGGAGCTGCACACGTATCTTCATTTCTGCCAGTGGAACTGCATTCCACCCTGTCCTGCCTGCTGCCCACCCCTGTATGCATGCATGTATGTATGTATGTATGTATGTATGCAAGTATGTATGTATGTATGTATGTATGTATGTAGGTAGGTAGGTAGGTAGGTAGGTAGGTAGGTAGGTATTCAACACACATCTCAGACAAAAGCAGGTGGCTACTGGATACTTTGATTCATACAAAATAGAACAAGATAAACATCAATACATTCAGGATTTAAAATCACCAGCTGGAGTCCAGAGCTAGCAAGTCTTGGTAACCAGGACCAGGAGATGCAGTGGGAGGAAGGGCTAAACAAAACAATCAATACCAATTAATGTGGTCTTTGTTCCCCTTGAGTGGCCTGCCTTCTGCATCTCATTGTATTTTTGAAAATAGTGTGCTTTCCTTTTTTTTCAAAAGGCCACGCATCACAAATTTCTCTAAAACAACATTCCCTTTTATGTAGGTAGGTAGGTAGGTAGGTAGGTAGGTATTCAACACACATCTCAGACAAAAGCAGGTGGCTACTGGATACTTTGATTCATACAAAATAGAACAAGATAAACATCAATACATTCAGGATTTAAAATCACCAGCTGGAGTCCAGAGCTAGCAAGTCTTGGTAACCAGGACCAGGAGATGCAGTGGGAGGAAGGGCTAAACAAAACAATCAATACCAATTAATGTGGTCTTTGTTCCCCTTGAGTGGCCTGCCTTCTGCATCTCATTGTATTTTTGAAAATAGTGTGCTTTCCTTTTTTTTCAAAAGGCCACGCATCACAAATTTCTCTAAAACAACATTCCCTTTTATGGCACACCATGTTCCAATCAGTGCCTTCTTTTTATCACCGTGTCTACACAAATTGGTTTATTGTATTGTTGTGCAGCTTGAATGCAAAAAACATTAACTTATCCTTGAGTTGTAGGGCAAAACTGAGTAGCAGAGTTTTCTTGGTGGGTTAACTTGATTTAGCAAGTCTAAAATACTTCATCATGTTTCCCAAATTATAAACTTATCTGTGTCTGGTCAATCAGGATCTCCTTTTTCTTGTTCAAACCTGGATACAAATGGGTAAAATTGTAAGTAGACAATAAATAGCAAAGACAGATTTGTTCAATTTCAGTTTGATGAAATTATAATATATGATTTGCATTGTAATATACAGACATTTAGCCTTTGTTCTAGCACCTCCCCTCCAAAAAAGAAGATATTGTAGATTCAAGGAGGTCAGGAGCTTCTTCTGAATTGTGAACTGCTTCAAGGAACATCAGTCACTAACTTGGCATTTGATTCATGTCCTTAGATGCTGTACCCAGCACAACTCTCTTTTTTGATTAGTATGGGTGTGCAGAATTTGATAGGTTAATTCAAGCATAAGGTGCTTTATATTAGAACTGGGAATCGATAGCCTAGAGAAAAGGAGGGCCAGAGTGGACATGATAGCAGTCTACAAATATACGAGGGGATGTCACAGAGAGGAGGGGATCACTTTATTCTCCATGGCACCAGGTAGGTAGGTAGGTAGGTAGGTAGGTAGGTAGGTAGGTAGATAGATAGATAGATAGATAGATAGATAGATAGATAGATAGATAGATAGATAGATAGATAGATAGATAAATAAATATTGTATAGAAAAAACACCCATTCAGTAAAAAGCTGTGGTAATGCTACTAATGACAGCAGAATATTCATACCTATATGCTACATATATCAACTATTACAGAAGATGCGGAACACCTTTTTGAGCCTGATTATAGCTGTCTAAAGGCAGTAATGTGGTTGCCTTTCTCTATAAACATATGAAGCAATACTAAGCCATGCAGACAGATGTCACAGTAACATACTGGCAGGCTCAATACACCTAATCTCAAATCTCCTCAGCAACATCCCTCTTTATGTCTGTGTAAAACTTGTCTTGTGTCATTGCCATCACATGTGCCCTTAAATTATTACAAGACTCCTCCTGTATCTCTACAACGTGTCTACAGTATAAAGCAGCTTCAACACTGTTAATATAGCCTACCACTTCAGAACCTCTCTCTTATCAGGCATCATGGTTTCAAGACTTATATTTGACAATAAGGAGAAGTCCTGCCTAATCAAAAAGTATGGCAATATAATGCATAGCAGTTTACCACCTCAAGTCAAAGTTCAACTTGGACCTTTTCACAGTTCAGCAATTTCAGAAGTAAGTATTTATTCTACCCTTTGAAGTTGTGAGCAATGGAGTTTTGAGTGATGAATCCCACAAACCTTGAGTCTAATATATTTTGTACAAACTGAGCAAGGGTTTTAGCACCTTATTTTCCTTGCATCACATTATAGTTGTCCCCTTTCCTCAGCATATCCATAGCATAACTTCTTATGCCAACTTTGGTTTCCTAATGACATTTAAAATCCAAAGTGACAGATCTCATGCCTATTTTTGACTGAGACAATGGAGTTAGAACATGTACTATAATTTACATTAGAAAATGTAAATATGATCCCATACTTATTTTTTTTAATAGCACTGCCTCCATTTTCTTTTTTGACATTTTTTCAGGTGGGTGGGCTAAAAAAATAAATAAAGCCTGCCTATGTCTCATCATGCCTTTTCCTTACAATTTCCCCTCCTTTTGCCAATTCTGTGTTTAGAGGAAGGACCTAGAACAGCAAAAAAAAAATGTGCTCCCCACATCTATTTTGCTTCAAACATACATTGCGGCCAGGGCAGACTTATAATGATATAGAATTCATAGAAATTATGTTCATCCTGGAAACTGTTGATATTTTTGATTCCACATAAATTATGGTTATTAAAAAATACACAAACAACTGTTCTTATATATAAATTAAATTAGATTTAATTTGTGATTTTAAAAGGCCTCAACACTCCTGCCTTTGATGCTTCCACCAAGATGTTCTTCAAAGGTCTGTACCAGTGAAAAGTCAAAAATCTTTTATATGAAAATGCTCATCTTATAATGTGGATTTCTGGCTTCAGAACTGATTTCTTGCTTTGATAATAACCAGCTGTCTAACCAACGCAACAGGCCACCTGCAAAACATTAAAACTCATCACTTACACTGAAATCAAGCAGATGGGATCCCTTTTGTGTTCAGAATTTAGCTGAACATTTCAGTGCTTAACTTCCTAAGACTAACCCTCCCTATTCTCATTGTTGACCACTCATTGTAAATCACTATCCCACAACACTTCCACATTGCTTCAAACCATGCAGTCTACATGGTTCAGGAATTCATCAGCATTTAAATCTATGCCCTATGCGTCCTAACGAACAAAGAAGATTGTTCAACTCATAATTAACCCATATTCAGTTTTATAAAATTGTTTGGTTTAATACCCTTAGAAATAATATTTAAATGATTCCATATCAGACGGGGAGACCCGAACTCATTGATAGCCTCATATTGACTGTGGAGAGGGGCGGCATACAAATCTAAATAATAAATAAATAAATTGTAAAAATCAAGGACACACATTTAATTTTGCAGCAGCTAAGATTGTTTGGCATGTGAGTAGAAATGGAAAACGATTGAAGCCTGATCAATTGGCCCTTTGTCATTAACAGGAGAGGTGATTTACCACCAGCCTATCAAGTATTTAGGAGCTGAGGGCTTGGCAGCATTAGGAAATAACAGCCAGTCACCAGCCAATCAGCCAATAGGAAGGCACCACATAAGCATGACTCACAGAATATGTGAATTAATCACTGCAATCAAGGATTGGGTATCCATGTCATTTGTCGTATTCCATAGCACCATATTTTCTAAAGCTCTCCTTCATGTTTCATATTCTCTGTTGTTGCTTCCCCCAACCCCAAAATCTTCAACCTTACATTATCTACAATCAACCTCTCCCCTTTTCTAAGAGGTCTGTAAGGGATACATTAGTGCACTTTTGTGCCTAATGTCCCATCCTACTGTCTCATTATCCTTTCTATTACTACGTTCTACTTATGTTATGTTATGTTATGTTATGTTATGTTATGTTATGTTATGTTATGTTATGTTATGTTATGTTATGTTAGTATGTACTATAATACTATACTTGTTTGACAAACAAACAAGCAAGCAAACAAACAAACAAACAAACAAACAAATAAATAAATAAAAAATGTTCTTTCCAGATATTGCTCCATCAGGTTCTGTATATTCGTTGAATTTGAGTCTTCTATTGCATGCAATTATTTATATTCTGTGTGAGTACTGCTGCTGGCATAGAACCCTCTTTGCTGCTTATATTGCTCAAAAGAGGAGTCAGACAAAGATTACTCTTCCATAAACAAAATGATGAGGCGTAATTTACAGAAACCCATACCAGATCAGTTGTTGCCCAGGTCAATAAGGACCATGCTTAGTGTTGGAAAATCCTGGACAGGTGGTGACAAATGGGCTGTAGGACACAGGATTGCTGTCTGAGCAACCAGGACCAGTGGGGAAAAAGTTGCTTACAAACAATGGACTGATGAAGTTCTACTTGCCTACAAGCAAACACTAGTGGAACCACAAAATCAACAAACTAATAGAAAATGAAAAGTTGCTGAAGTGGTCTGGGCCTTTAGAATTCAAACAAACAAGCACCTGTCACACGAATACCCTGAGTGTAACAATTGTTGATAAGAAACATTAAAAAGTCTGGATATTGAATGTTTTAATACCTAGAGAGAGAAATATAGAAAAGAAAGAACTGGAGAAAATCACAAAATATAAAGACCTGCAAATAATAGTAGAATTACGGTGACAAAAGAAAGAAAAGAATTACGGTGACAAAAAGAGTGAAAATTTAGTACCAATAGTAATAGGTGCCTTGGGTGCAATGCCAAAATATCTGGAGCACCACTTGAACATCATCAGTGTTGACAAATTCACCATCAAAGAACAACAATTGCTTTAAGGCACCTTAGTTCTAGCCTCAAAGGGCATCAGTGATTATTTCTGGTTGTATTTTGCACTGTTTTATGTTTATATGTTTTATGTTTGTATTAAAATGGTGTTAAGTATTATTTGTCAGCCAGCTAGAGTTACTTGCTTAAGATGGACAATAATATACATTTTCCAAACAAACAACAAATAAAAGCATTGTGGGCTTTGGCAGTACAGTGATCCCTCGAGTATCACGAGGGTTACGTTCCAAGACCCTTCGCGATACTCGATTTTTCGCGATATAGTGGTGCGGAAGTAAAAACACCATCTGCGCATGCGTGCCCTTTTTCCATGGCCGCACATGCGCAGATGGTGGAGTTTGCGTGGGCGGCGGGGAAGACCCAGGGAAGGTTTCTTCGGCCGCCCAGCAGCTGATCTGCTCGGCAGCGCCGCAGCAGCGAGGAGCCGAAGATCGGGGTTTCCCCGCCGCCCACGCAAAGGGGAAACCCCGATCTTCGGCTCCTCGCTGCTGCCCGCCCGCCGCTCGCCCGCCCGCCCGCCGCCCACCGCTCGAGAGCAAGAGGGGGAGAGATAGAGAAAGAGAGAGAAGGAAAGAAAGAGATGAGAGAGGGAGGAAGAGAGTGTGAGAGAGGAAGAAGCAAGATAGAGAAAGAGAGAGAGAGAGAAAGATGAGAAAGGAAGAGAGTGACGTCATCGGGTGGGAAAAATCGCGATATAGCGTTCCGCGAACATCGAGATCGCAAAAATCGAGGGATCACTGTACTGCAAAGATTTGATCATCCACCCAATCTAAAAGAAGAAATGAGACATAACAAACGTCTCAGTTGGTGCAGGAATACTTGAATGGAACCTGAAATTCTACCAATATTTATTTCTGTAAAAAATGTATTACCTTCATACACTATGAGAATCTTATAATTTATACTACTAAAAGGGGGAGGAATGAAAGTTCAGCAATACTATATGTCTCTAACAAGGTCAGTTTACCAAAAAAATAGTAATAAAATCTTCTTATCTTACTTTAGTCCAGAGGTTCCCAAACTTTCTTGGTGTCCCTTCACAATTTATTTATTTATTTTATTTTATTAATTGGATTTGTATGCCGCCCCTCTCTGAGGATGATGATAATAATAATAATAATAATAATAATAATAATAATAATAATAATAATTTATTAGATTTGTATGCCGCCCCCTCCAAAGACTCGGGGCGGCTCACAACAACAATAAACAATGCAGTACAAATCCAATAATTAAAACTATAGCTAAAAACTCACTACCATTTAAACACAGTCAATTCCCCCATTATAAGCTAATATTACTTATAATTCCTTATGTGACTGACTTTCAGCTGTTAGCTTGGAAATTGAGCTAGAAAGAATAAGCTTATCCAACCATTTTTTTTAAAAGTGTCTCTTATGACGTAGAAGATGAGATCATTCTTGCATTTATGACAATCTGTGTGGATATGAATAGGAGACTTCCAGAACTGTAGTGAAGTTCAGATGAGAAAAGGAAGTGTAATATTTCTTTTTCTTTTATCCAGAATATAAAGAAATATTACAAATTAAGATAAATAGAAGACCCGAAGCGTTCCTTCTTGGGATTATAGACCAAAAAATAGATAAAAATAAATATTATTTATTAATACACATATTGACTGCAACTAGGATGGCAATTGCCCAACAATGGAAACAACCCAAACCTCCTGATGAAGATTTGATATTAAAAAAAATTTTAGACTGTGCAGAATCAGACGCATTAACACTCAAACTAAAAAACAAAGAAGAATCCGACCATTATAAAACTTGGAAATACTTCTATGATTGGTTCAAGAGAAGAAACAAAAACTTAAATTGAAATACAACAATAATAATACTTTATATCCTTTTTATTTGATATGACAAATCACAAAAGATCTATATACAGTAATTTTTTAGGGAAGATTTGTATGAATTTAAATAAATTAAATATGAATGAATGAAGGCAGTTAAGAAAATAATAAAAAAAATATGGACAACCTAAAGGAGAAAATGGTAGATACCGATGTTATGATATATTTCACCAGAAGATAATTTAAAACTATATGATGATTTATAACTTACCCTCTCAAGGGAATTTAAGTATAAATATTACATATTATGTTATATGTTTATTGTTATTGTCATTATTGTTTAGTGTACTTAAATAAGTAATTAATTATATTATTAGAATTATTCTATTTTTTGTTTGTTTGTCTGTTTGTTAGTATGTGTTAATTTGGCATTGTTTCAACTCATGATTTATACCATTTATTTTATTTGTGTAATTGTGTATATATGTAATAAAATTTTATTTTAAAAAAAGAGAAAAGGAAGTGGTGTTTCCTTTTTTGTTCCTTCCTCTCCTTGTGCATCTGTTTATCAGAGATTTTGGATGTTGAACCCATGCAATTGTTTGGACCATTATTAACTAAAGAAAAATGTTTTAGATAGAGCGTGCCAATTTTGCTTATCCATCAAAGGCTACTTCAGGATTATCTTGTCCTAATTCTCGTTCTGAAATACTGTTACCTATTTGAACTCTTTTTCAAAAAATGTTCAAGACAGGTGAATTCATATCCTTTTTAAAGCTATGCTTTATTATCTCTGGTCTCCCTGCAATTTTTTGCTTCTTACGGCTCTTAAAATCTTTCTCCTTGCCGGATTAAATACATATTTTCTTTACTTTAACTATTTTCTTCTTGCACAAAGTGCAAACTAGTATTTATGTATTGTGACCTTGAGCCAATATTGATGGGTCATATTAACTTAGCAGTGTGGACAATCATACCCAAGGGCTTCTACAGACATCATCACAAGCATTTCGCTAGGGACCTCACTTAATTCTTCAGAGGTGGAAGGTTAGTGCATTTATTTACAATGTCAGTTTACCATCAGCAATATTTTCCAGAAACCACCTCCAGTTCAATGCCTTTAACTCACTTTTATATGATTCTGTATTCTAAACCGCAAATTTGCTAGCTATATAAAATGCCCTCCAGAAGTGCTGGGAGACCATGCTTGAATTGACATTCATGCTATGAAGATTATTGGGGCCACGGCTCCCATTAGCTTGTTACTAACCCTTAGATTAATGTCACAAGCTCTTGCTTCTAGCTTTTGGACAAGATTACCTAAAGGATGGATCACTTTCTCATATGCATTCCCAGGAAAAATTTTACCCAAGTGGATTTTGACGATTTGTTGCTATTGTTTGAAAGCAAGCTTTATTGAGAATGTCTTGAAATTAGAACCGGTTGTGTAGTTTAAGTTTAACAGCATTCAAGAAACTAAATGGTTGTTTCCAGCATGACAGGCTTTCCCATCAACTGATCCACTCATCTGATTAGCTCCTGGTTTAACAGCATTCAAGAAACTAAATGGTTGTTTCCAGCATGACAGGCTTTCCCATCAACTGATCCACTCATCTGATTAGCTCCTGGTTGCTTCTCACTCACTGCCTCACTCACTCACATTTTGTACATGGAGGGTGAAAAATCTATGGGTTGCCAATTAAAGGGAGAAGGTGAGCCAACATAACACATTGCCACCACGCCAATTTAACAAGACTTGCAGCCAGTTCCATTGATGTTTCCAGCACATGACACTGAATTTTCACTAGTGCCCCCAGCAGCCCATACTGCCCAATAGCTGTTCCACCCCTAAACAATCAACACGTGTACACAGTCCAGTTCTGGCCTGATTCAAACATTGACTGCCAAGCAGATTTTCCAACAAGTCCTCCAAAAGTCTTCTAGAGAGGTTCAGTTCTCCACTGCATTGATTTATCATCCAAAGAGTGTTTGAAGTCTGTCTGATCTATTCCTAGGATCCCAGAACTTCCACAATTGGCATCAACATTTTTTTTTCATGGCTTTTGACATTGCCAAGAAAATTCTAAACCCAGAATAATGAATCAAAACAGTTAAAGCACTTTTGACTTGTAGCTTCCAATATAATTCCTCTTTCAGACAAATTATACCTTTCCCTTTACACTTCATCTTCCATTACTGAATTTCTCTCCTTGAGTGATGAACCTGGATTCTCCCTTTAAAATATCTATAGAGACCTGCCATACTTCACTCAAGCCCATGTTCTCTATTTTCCTCCCCCGAATGCACTCGTTCTTTGAAATAGTTTGCTTTAAGCATAAGACTCAATTTGCTAATTTTCTCTATAGGTATATGTTCAAAACTCTTACGCACCTCCCTTCAAATTAGAAGGTAGTTTTGCTGGCATTATCTTCTGAAAGGCATTTCCTATAATAGTCTTTAAATATCCTAAAACATCCTCTTTTCCCCAAATAGCACTGTAAAATTTCCTTTGTCATATATAATTTCCCATTCTGTCTATGTTTATAAGCTTTTCAAAACAGATGTTGCCTACACAGATTGCAAGAATAATCAGCTTTCTTTGTGCAACACATTTTTTGGGGGTCAAAATACTGTGTGATATGTCGTGATAGATTTTAATTCCATGGATTTGTGAATCTGCTTCAGCTATTTCCTTGTTCAGCCTTTGTTAAAATATGCTACCCATAATGGAAGATGTTTTCTATATTATGCTATTATCCTGAAACTGAAACATTATCCACTGAGCAGAAACACACCACTGATCCCATTTGGGCTATTTCATTCGAGTTCATGCACATTCAGGTCTTGCATCTCTGATTGCTGGTTTATCTGTACCCTTTACCTTCCTGCCTCTTAAGTTCACGGCTCAATGTTCACCATTAGATAGTGTGTATGTACAAGAGCTTTCTTTGAATATTGCTGGGACATGCCAATGTTTAAAATGTTGAGTTTACCGAGAAAATGAGCTTATTTTTATGTTTCCCTATCCTTCTGAATTAGATAGAATTGTGTCTGCCATCTGTCCCTTAAAATAATGGAATCATAGAGCTGGAACAAGCAATTTAGATCTCCAGGTAGGGTCTGACCAAAGTAGAAAACCTTTGTTTCTTATGGACTAGAAACCTTATTTTTAAAATTGTTGCTTACTTTATATTTCCCTTTATTACAGCAATATCACACGCCACATCAATCAAGTAATATTCCAAGAATGGTGAAGGAATTGGACTAGAAAGTGGAAGACAATGAATTCCAATTTTTCTTAGCCAAGAAAACCAGCTTAGTGACTTTGGACTAGTAACTCTTTTTCCATCCAACTAACCTTATAACGTTGTTACGGAAGAATTGTACAAGGAGATATTTTGTGTACTATCTTAAGGTGAACAAATAATCTAATAAATACATCTTCTCCATAAGTACTGCTTGCATGCTTGATAGTCTCCCTTCTTATGTTCTGTGCATAGATAGTCACCCTTCTTATGTTCAGTGGCACAGTGGTTATAATGCAGTAGTGCAGGCTAATTCTGCTGATCACCATCTGCCAGCAGTTTGGCAGATCAAATCTCGCCAGGCTCAAGGTTGACTCAGCCTTCCATCCTTCTGAGGTGGTAAAATGAGAACCAAAATTGTTGGTGGCAATAGGCTGACTCTGTAAACTGCTTAGAGAGAGCTGTAAAGCACCGTAAAGTGGTATATAAGTGTAAGCGCTATTGCTATTTGATTTTCTAAGTGACAAGTCACTGTTTCAACTGCTTCCATCTTACTCTTGATAATCTATCAAGCAGATTATTTTGGATTTCACTCAATTCTGTGTAAACTGTAAATTTGATAAGCATTCCCTGTCCAGTTCATCCAAATTATTAATAACAATCCAGGACAACAGAGGGGTCATGACTAAGTATGACATTTCACTTGATAACCTTCCTCCATACTATTTTTAAAATATGTATATATTTATTAATTATTTACATACAAAAAGCAAACAAGAAAAATAGTCAAATACAAATATCAAAATGAGCAAAGCAAAGAAGGAAAAGAAAAGAGAGAAAGAAAGAAAGAGAGAGAGGGGAAATAAGGGAAAGGAAAGAAAAGAAGAGAGAAAAGGAAAAGAAAGAGACGGGTCAACTAATCTGTTGACTATCATTATTTACATAGCCTTTAAATAAGATTGTATGCTTTCCCTTTGCTCTTTGTCATTAGTTAAAGATAATATTGTAGTCCTTGTAACTATTTTTACATTTTGTAGATGTAGAGTGTGGGTTTAAGAGCAAAGAGATATTTTTCTAATTCATTCTTGTCAATAGGATTGTAACATTACATATCTATAATTGCCTTCAATATTTCTTGTTAATAGTGGGCAGTATATATGTGAGCTTTATGTTTTTAGATATTTCTTTTGTTTCATCTAGTGTTGGGTGAACTTCAGGAAGTTCGGGTTCGGCGAACTCACCTGAACTTTGCCATCAAGTTCGGGTGAGTTCACCAAACCCGAACTTTACCTGAACCTGAACCCAAACAGCAGCAGCGCTTTTAAAAACTTTTTTTAAAAAGTTCGGGTAAAGTTCAGGTTTGGCGTGAAGTACAGGCAAAGTTTGGATTCAGCATTCAGCCGAACACCGTGAAATGTCGCCACCTGGGAGGAGAGTGGGGAATCCCATCATGGGATTTCCCACCTCCTTTTGCTTGCAGCGCTGCAGGTAAGCAAAAGGAGGTGGGAAATCCCACGAGGGGATTCCAGAGGCGGGGCTTTGACATCACAGAGACTCCTTCCTCCCTGTTTCAGCTGGCCAGGAAATAGTCTCCGTGACATCAAAGCCCCGCCCCCCAGAATCCCCTCGTGGGATTTCCCACCTCCTTTTGCTTGCAGCGCCGCAAGCAAAAGGAGGTGGGGAATCCCACGATGGGGCAGTGACGTTTCGCGGTATTCATCCGAACGCTGAACCCGAACTTTACCAGTCATACCACTTGTCCCATATTCCTCAAAACTATTGATCTGCACTTTTTGAGCATTCTTTGTCACACAAGCATCTTCTCTTTACAGCACCATTTGTCCCCAGAGATTATCAAAAAAAGATAATTGCCAGTGACCTTAATAAAGTCCAGGAATTGTTTTGTCACATTCCTTATTCTTACTGCTGTCAGGTGGCTCACTTTGCCAGTCAATGAGTCTGATGACACACATTTTGGTCTTTCTGATTGTATTGAATCACTAAGTATTAGTACTGTATTGAATCACACAAACTAGAAAGGAAAATGTGAGCCAGGAGGCAACTGATCAAAAGATCCTCTCGGATGCCAACTGCTGTAGCGATCAGGATGAACAGCAATATGATTAATTACTGATATGTGGCCAGCAATGTTGTTCTGCCCTTTCATCTCTTTTGGCTGGGAACCCCATGAACACTGTAGCAGGATCATTATAGGGTGAAAATAATTTTCTTCAGGTTTTATTGGCCATGACGACAATATGATTTCCCCCTCTTTTCTATCACTTGGCACTTGAGACAACTTCTGTAACCAAAGATCTGTAACCATTCATCTTGAAATCTCAGATGTTTCCCATCTCTTGCAAGATTTGAGGGATGTCATTTCTATATCGCTTGAGAATGTCAGTTTCTTATTAAATCTGGAATTAATGTCTTCAACTAGAGAGTTTTTATTTGTATGTATTTTTGTTTGTTTAGTTATTTTCAGATTTAATCCTGCTTTTATTATTTATTAAAAAAAACTCAGGGCAGTGAGAACATACCTAATACTATTTATTTATTTGTTTATTTGTTTGTTTATTTGTTTGTTTGTTTGTTTGTATGCCGCCCCTCTCCGGAGACTCGGGGTGGCTAACAACAATAATAAGACAGCGTACAATAATAATCCAATATTAAAAATGATTAAAAACCCATTAATATAAAAACCAAACATACATACAGACATACCATGCATAAAATTGTAAAGGCCTAGGGGGAAAGAGTATCTCAATTCCCCCATGCCTGGCGGCAGAGGTGGGTTTTAAGTTGTTTACGAAAGGCAAGGAGGGTGGGGACAATTCTAATTTCTGGGGGGAGTTGGTTCCAGAGGGCCAGGGCCGCCACAGAGAAGGCTCTTCCCCTGGGTCCCGCCAAGCGGCATTGTTTAGTTCATGGGATCCAGAGAAGACCCACTCTGTGGGACCTAACTGGTCGCTGGGATTCGTGCAGCAGAAGGCGGTCCCTGAGATAATGAAGGGCTTTATAGGTCATAACCAACACTTTGAATTGTGACCGGAAACTGATCGGCAACCAATGCAGACTGCGGAGTGTTGGTGTAACATGGGCATATTTGGGAAAGCCCATGATTGCTCTCGCAGCTGCATTCTGCACGATCTGAAGTTTCCGAACACTTTTCAGAGGTAGCCCCATGTAGAGTGCATTACAGTAGTCGAGCCTCGAGGTGATGAGGACATGAGTGACTGTGAGCAGTGACTCCCGGTCCAAATAGGGTCGCAACTGGTGCACCAGGCGAACCTGGGCAAACGCCCCCCTCGCCACAGTGAAAGATGTTTCTCTAATGTGAGCTGTGGATCGAGGAGGACGCCCAAGTTGCGAACCCTCTCTTAGGGGGTCAATGATTCTCCCCCCAGGGTAATGGACAGACAGATGGAATTGTCCTTGGGAGGCAAGACCCACAGCCACTCCGTCTTGTCTGGGTTGAGTTTGAGTTTGTTGACACCCATCCAGGCCCCAACAGCCTCCAGGCACCGGCACATCACTTCTACTGCTTCTTCCTTCTATTTTTGCCACAACAATAATCCTGTGAGGTCAGTTGGGCTGAGAGAGTGGCTGGCAACTTTCACACCTAGGGCAGAACTAGAACTCACAATTTCTAGGGCAGTACCTTAACCTCTACACTAATCAAACCTGAAAAGTTGGTGAGTGATCACTTGTGGAACAGAAGAAACTTGCTGGAACCTGGCAAGGAAGCCAGTTTGAGCACCACTTTCTTTGACTCCCTGAATCCTGTCTTTTTTGGAACAGAAAAAGATGGGAGCCAATTGCCTATTGAACTATGGGCATCTTACTTCAGCTATAAACAACCAATCCAATCCCTGGAAATCCTATTTTCCATTATGTACAAATCACGACGCAGAATCCTTACAATCTGGGTGTTTTCATTAGGTTTTCAATTCTGAGATGCATTAACTCTAAACAGACAGGTTAGCATCCTATTTCTACTTATTCTGCCACCGTGCACCATACAGCAAGTGCCTGTTTTCTCTGAGCTGTTTGGGTAAATAGCATATAAATAGCATACATCCTTCTACTTTGTGTTATTTTGCCTGCATTTTGTGGATTCCTTCTCACAGTTCATTGTTCCTTTCTTGCAGCTGCCAATTTCTCTGATACGTCACTTAAACCTGAACTTATTCTGAATGAAAGAGGATGATGGGTCTGCTCTCCAGATTTCCCTCTTAAGCTTTTATGAGCTGATTGAGTCAAGGTACATATTTTCATGTTGCTGTTGGTTATAAAGGTTTAATCAGGCAGCAGCTGTGTGTAAGCAGGTGGTTTCTTTTTATTGTCTGACTTGACTGTTGTAAATTACCTCTCAGTTTGAATTGGAACAGGTGAGTATTGCAAAAGTCCTTCTGGCATTCAGAAATCATAATGTCTGTTTCTGTCTCCAACATCACACACACACACACACACACACACCCATTAATCTCTTTTTAATCCAAGCAACACTGTAAGGACTAAAGATTCTTTACATTACATACAACTAGGATTATGGCTTATTTGTTGGGGAAAGAGAGAAATTGACCACCACCCCTTTCTCTCTCTTTTTCTTTGAATGGTTGATAACTTTTACTTTAACTGATATCCTGAGCAGACACTTCTCCCTGCTCAACCTGTCTTTGATAGAGTTCAAAATATATATCTTAGATTGAAAAGCAAATACCTCTATTCTTTCTTTGACAATGATGGCAATAGCATTTTCTGCATTAAACTTTGCAAGAGGATCTTGTTTTAGACAATTTTCAGCCAATCCCCACTGTTGTCTTGCTCTCCTTTCACATTTAATAGTTACCTAGGCATGGATTAAGTAGGGTTTTCCAAAGTCAAGGCAGGCAGTTGATTTCTTGAGATTGTTAAATTTACAACCCTACACTCAGACTGCAAAACAGTCACATACAAAGTAAAACTGTGATGCCAGAATTCCATCTGTTTCTTCATGTGCACCAAGGGTGGGTTCCACATACCTTCACCACTGGTTTGCATTGCAACATCTCACACATGTGCAATCACTCCACTCGTGCATGTGTCCGCTCATGCTAATTTACTTCCATGCATACTCAGAAGATAGTTTCAGCCTGAAAGACAGCTGAGGAGCTGCTCAGATGAGCTTTGGGTGAAGAAATAAAGGTTGATAATAACGCGAGAGCCGGTGGGAGGGCTCTTTTCAGAGCAGAAGATGAAGAGAAGCCATCCAAACACCAAAAATCAGCTGGAAAAAAATTGTGCAGATAGACCAGCATAGACAGAAATGGATCTGTGATGCCATCTTCACATCATCAAACAGTTGCTAGCCTAGCAGTTCAGGCGATTTGGTCCAAACTGGGAGGAACTCATCCCTGATGTGCATCTATTTTTATACTTCTAAATGATAACTGGAAGAGCTTTCTTTGCATATATTCACATTCAGCACTATTCTCCCTTAATGTCTGTTGGGTGAAGCAGAAATTTTTGGGAATGTAAAGCAAGGGAAGATCCAGGTTCCATCACTTCCCATCTTTGAGATGCTAGGACAGGAGAGTGCAACAATAGCAACCTTAGGACTTGTGGAAATCAACTCCTAAAATTCTTAAGCAAGTAATGGTGGCTCTTATTTTATGTCAAGAAGATTATCTTTTTTTTCTTTATAGCAATGATGAGAAAAACTAGTAGTAATTGTAATTATTATTATTATTATTATTATTATTATTATTATTATTATTATGTCAATACAACACAGCAAATGAGATCACTATGCTGGATTTCATATTTCATCACCAATCAGATACTTCCCAAGCACCTAGGACTGTCTGATGTTGTGGCAAATTATGTTTGCCGATTCCAGTAAAGCAGCCTTTTGCAATTGACAGGTGGAGATTTTGTCAATTCCGGTGATTTTCAAATGTCCACTGAGATCCATTGGCACTGCGCCCAGCGTGCAAAGTACCACTGGAATCACTTTCACTGGCTTATGCCCGAGTTGTTACAGCTCGATTTTTAGATCTTCGTATTTCACTATTTTCTCTAGCTGCTTCTCCTCAATTCTGCTGTCCCCTGTGATTGTGATGTTGATGATCCATACTTTCTTTTTCTCTACAATCAGGATGTCTGGTGTGTTATGCTTCAGAATTCGGTCAGTCGGAAGTCCCACAGTAGTTTTGCTTGCTCATTTTCGACCACTTTTTCGGGCTTATGATCCCACCAGTTCTTTGCCACTGGTAAATGGTAGTTCTGGCACAGGTTCCAGTGGATCATCTGTGCCACAGCATCATGTCTATGCTTGTAGTCAGTCTGTGAAATCTTTTTACAGCAGCTGAGTATGTGATCGATTGTTTCATCTGTTTCTTTACAGAGTCTGCACTTTGGATCGTCTGTTGATTTTTC
Source organism: Erythrolamprus reginae (assembly GCF_031021105.1). NCBI lineage: Eukaryota > Metazoa > Chordata > Lepidosauria > Squamata > Dipsadidae > Erythrolamprus > Erythrolamprus reginae. Next base: position 96,987,282 of record NC_091950.1, on the reverse strand, counting down.
AATTCTGGCTTTGACAGCATTTGTTCTAATGGCCTGTTCTTGTGCCACAGTATTAGTCCTTCTGTCTCCTTTTTAAGTGTTCCACTTGTAAGCCATGACCAGGTCTTTTCTTTATCCACTTTGCCTTCAATCTTCTCTAAAAACTGGCCATGCAATGCTTTGTTCCGCCAACTGTCCATACAACATTGAGTTATAGTTTTTGTGTACTGGTCCTTAGTTTGCTTCACCTTGAGAAGCTTCCTATTGTTGACCTCCATCAATGCTGATTATTATTATTATTATTATTATTATTATTATTATTATTATTATTTATTAGATTTGCCGCCTTAGTGAATAGTTTGACAGTGGTGAGGGAATTATTTGTTTAACAGAGTGATGATGTTTGGGGGAAAACTGTCCTTGTGTATCTAATTTTCTTGATGTGCAGTGCTCTATCATGTCATTTTGAGCGTAGGAGTTGAAACAATTTATGTCCAGGAAGTGAGGGATCCAAAAATATTTTCCCCACCCTCTTTTTGACTCCTGCAGTATACAGGTCCTCAATGGAAGGCAGGTTGGCAGTAATTGTTTTTCCTGTAGTTCTGATTATCCTCTGAAGTCTGTGTCTGTCTTGTTGGGTTGCGGAACCAAACAAGACAGTTGTACAACACTTAGTGATAATCAAGCTCTCAAATCATACCAGTGAACAAATAAAAACAACATAATTGAAAGATAAAAGCAACATGTTTATAGTAATAAGTGGGGAGAGATATATACTAGTAAGGAAGAGAAGAATAATAGTAATACAGTCTTAGTAAATTATTTGAGAATGTTGTGGGAATTAGTTGTTAAGCAGAGTGATGGCATTTGGGGGAAAAACTGTCCTTGTGTCTAGTTGTTTTGGTGTGCAGTACTGTATAGCATAATTTTGAGGGTAGAAGTTGAAACAATTTGTGTCCAGGATGTGAGGGGTCTGTAGATATTTTCACAGTCATCTTTTTGACTCATGCAGTATAGAGATCCTCAATGGAAGACAGGTTGGACACAATTGTTTTTTCTGCAGTTCTGAATATCCTCTGAAGTTTGTGTTTGTCTTGTTTGGTTGCAGAGTCAAACCAGATAATTACAGAGGTGCAGATGACAGACTGAATAATTCCTCTTAGAACTGAATCAGCAGCTCTCTGGGCAGTTTTGAACATTCAGAGTTGGTGCAAAAGGAACATTCTTTGTTGAGCTTTTTTTGATGATGTTTTTAATGTTAGTTGTCCATTTCAAGTCTTGAGCTATGATAGAACCTAGAAATTTGAAGGACTCTACTGTTGATACAGTGTTGATACAGTATTATTGTAAGAGGTGATAGTATAGGAGGTCATCAGAATAAAGTAACGTGTTCAGCCAACTCTGAGATAGCCAGAAAAAAGTAATACAGCAATGGTTTGGAGAGATGGAGATGGGATACTATGAATGAAGAGCTAGAAAGAAGAACATGGGACATAGATATTAGCTCTTTTATGCCATTGTTCTTTGTTCCTTGTTTAGAACATTTGTAGTCTGTGTGAATGAAATTTAGCTCCAGTTAAGAAGGAAGTTAAAAAAAAATGTAGAAATAGACCCCTAGAGTTTACTAAGGAAACTGAGTGCTTTTCTCACTACAAAAATCTGTCATTCCTCTCCAAATTGAACCAATATGCTTCAGATCTTTGGATTCCATGCTAGCATTGAGCACTCAGTGACTGAATTAAATTTTCATTTAATTCTGGTGATGAATAAAGGACATCAAGGATGAGTGGTATTTTATACCACCATGTAGAAGCTCCTTGTCTGAGTTTTATTTTGATTTGCTGCCATTTCTTTTTATTAGCATTTCCATTCCGATGTGTGGTGGTTTGTGTTTGTCTGATTTGATGGGGGAGTTTTAGATGGAATCTAAATAAACAAATAAGCTTTAAAAATTAAATTAGATTTCATTTGCATAAATCGGGGAGTAAAGAACATATTTTTTTTAATCACAGAAAGCATATTACACCCATTACTTGAACAGAGGCAGCCCAGAGAAAAATGACATTTCCCCCAGCACAGGAAGCACTAAAAGTCCTAAGAATAAATTTATAGGAATATTTTAACCTTTTCCTTGATCTTTGAAATCTCATCATTCTGTAGGATATACTGCTAACGGCAAACTTTTATAGGAACTGTGGGATGGGTTTGATCTTTGAAGAAATTTTAGAGATAATGTATAAAAAATAAAAGAAGTTCTCATAGAGGCTTTGGAATACAATATAAGTCTATATCTTGCACATAAGCACAATACTCACTCCAAGATGATGACACCAGAGGCGTCAGGCTGAAACTAGATATCTTGGCAACTCAAGGTTGCCAGCAGCATCAAAAATCTTAGTAGAGTTCTCTCTACTAACCCCAAGAAATTATGGAAGAAAAAGTCATTTTCATCTCCATTTACCCAGTGGTTGTCCAGAATATTGGCTGTCATTAGAAAAGCAGGCGAATACATGTTCTGTGGGGTTCAGGTTTTCTTCTACATTAAAGAGAAGGAATTGGTAGAGCTGGTAGCAATTACCTGTGATCATCATTCTGTACAATATACAGTGGTACCTCTACTTATGAACTTAATTCATTCCATGACCAGGTTCTTAAGTAGAAAAGTTTGTAAGAAGAAGCAATTTTTACCATAGGAATCAATGTAAAAGCAAATAATGTGTGCGATTGCAGAAACCACAGGGAGGGTGGAGACCCTGTTTCCACCCAGGACATCTGCACATATGCAGAGGGTTCGTTGCCAGCCACCGGCTTGCATGAGCCACTCCAAAGCAGTAGCAACCCACCACTGATTGCCGCACTAAGAATTATACTGCCACCGTGGCTATTTTCTTCTGCCAGCATGGCTAATAAAATTCCTGAAATTTGAGGGCACCTGGGCTGATTTTGTCCTTTTCATCATAATCTCTCAAATCCGGAAGAGATTTTTTTTTAAAAAAAATCCATTTGTAATACATTAGGAAAATGGAAACTATGTTTGGTTGCATTGAATGAATGATTGTGATATTTAGTTTTTATAATGTTTTTAGTTAATTATCTATATTAATTGGATCTGATTGTAATTTTTATATTGTTTTATTGACATGTTGTGAGCCGTCCCGAGTCCATGGAGAGGGACGTGGATACAAATCCAACAAATAAATACATAAAATAATAATAATAATAATAATAATAATAATAATAATAATAATAATAATAATAATTTATTAGATTTGTATGCCGCCCAGTAAATAATTAGCGATAGCAATAGCACTTAGACTTATATAATGCTCCATAGTGCTTTAAAGCCCTCTCTAAGCAATTTGCAGAATCAGCATATTGCCCCAATAATCTGGCTCTTCATTTTACTAACCTCGGAAAGATGGAAAGCTGAATCAACCTTGAGCCAATCAGAATTGAACTCCTGAGCGTTTGCAGTATTAGCCTGCAATACTACATTCTAACCACTATGCCTCCATGACTCACTAATTACAATTATAATATTGACAATCATTACATTGATTATCAATCCCTTTCCACCTCTATATTAAAAATTATTTTTTGATTACTAATCAGTTTGATTACTGAGGACTAGAAGATTGCTGAACCCAAAACTTAAAATTAATGAGGTACCCTGGCATTTGTACATTGAGTTGCCCAAATTCAGTTATTTATGTAACTGTATGGCAAGTTGCCACTTTGTGTGTATACTTCTGAAGGATGCTAGTGCAGGAATTTATCTGCATTTATTTTCTTTCATTTTCAGTCTGTTGATTTAGTAAAAAGATGTTGGCATGCAAAAAGATTGGGTTTCTCAAAGTTCAACATTTCGAATTGAGGCCATGATTTCCAAATTCATTGATTCTGGCTTCATTCAATTTTCATATGGTGAGTGAGAGACTTCCGATTTATCTCCTTCTCTATATGTAGTAAAGCTGCAGAAAGAAGCCTGTAGTTATAATTACCACTTTGGTTTTTTTTAAAATCTCAAAAGGGAGGGGGAGAGAATAAGTCAAAAAAGAATTATGTATGCAAGAATTATTGTAACAACAAGTCAGACAAATTTTACTTTATTTCAGTCATTGAAATAAATAAAGAAATAAATAAAGCAAATAAAAATACAACAAGAACTCTGAGAGGAGAGGGGCGGCATACAAATCTAATTTATTATTATTATTATTATTATTATTATTATTATTATTATTATTATTATTATGTCAATACAACACAGCAAATGAGATCACTATGCTGGATTTCATATTTCATCATCAGTCGGGCGCTTCCCAAGCACCTAGGACTGCGTGATGTAGCAGCGAATTATGTTTGCCGATCCCAGTAAAGCAGCCTTTTGCAATTGACAGATGGAGATTTTGTCAATTCCGATGGTTTTCAAATGTCCACTGAGATCCTTTGGCACTGCGCCCAGCATGCCAAGTACCACTGGAATCACTTTCACTGGCTTATGCCAGAGTCATTGCAGCTCGATTTTTAGATCTTCGTATTTCACTAATTTCTCTAGTTGCTTCTCCTCAATTCTGCTGTCCCCTGGGGTTGTGATGTCAATGATCCATACTTTCTTTTTCTCCACAATCAGGATGTCTGGTGTGTTATGCTTCAGAATTCGGTCAGTCGGAAGTTGGAAGTCCCTGTTCTTGTGCCACCAGTATTAGTCCTTCTGTCTCATTTTTGAGTGTTCCACTTGTAAGCCATGACCAGGTCTTTTCTTTATCCACTTTGCCTTCAATCTTCTCCAAGAACTGGCCATGTAATGCTTTGTTCCACCAACTGTCCATACAACATTGATGATGATGATGATTATTATTATTATTATTACTGTTATTATTATTATTATTATTATTATTATTATTATTATTATTATTATTTGTGGGCAAAGCTTACACATAATGTAGCAAAAATTTTATTAACAAAACATTTTATTAACAAAACTAGGCAACTGCACTGCACTGTACAATGATGATGTTACTTAGTTTGGGTAATGAAAGTCTAATAAAACAACCAAGCTCAGAGAGCACCAAGGATTCCTCAGTTTATGCCTCCCTTGACTTGAGCAAGAAGCCAATTTATCTTCCTTTGCAAGCTAGGTGGACAGAGATAAATCAAACTCGTGGCATTTTAACACTCGGATTGATGCCAAAACCAGAAATCCATTGAAAACCACATGGAGAAGCTGCATTCAGATTTGAAAGTACATTATATGTATAGATTAATTCATGATTTGTTGTAAACTTAGTTTGTTCAGCATGTGAAAGCAGAACAGCCTGGTTCAAACACCATCCTGCCAATAAATCCTAGTTCAAAGTCTGGTGAAATTGTATATTACATTACATCAAAATCAAACATAGGTTAGTAGAGCCATGGTGGTGCTGCGATTAGAATGTCATATTCTGCTGACAGCAAGCAGCTTGATTATGACTTGCTCATGGTTGACTCAGCCTTCTAAGGTCAATTAAATGAGGACCCAGACTGTTGAAGCAGCATGATGAGTCTTTAAACCGCTTAGAGAGGACTGTAGAGCACTATAAAGCAGTATATAAGTCAAAGTATTATTGCCGTTAGTACAAATGATGTACCTACCAGCATCGCTAATATTATTATTATTATGTCAATACAACACAGCAAACGAGATCACTATGCTGGATTTCGCATTTCATCACTGGTCGGGCGCTTCCCAAGCACCTAGGACTGCGTGATGTAGCAGTGAATTATGTTTGCCGATCCCAGTAAATTAATAATAATAATAATAATAATAATAATAATAATAATTATTATTATTATTATTATTATTATTATTATTATTATTATTATTATTATGTCAGTACAACATAGCAAACAAGATCACTATGCTGGATTTCGTATTTCATCATCAGTCGGGCGCTTCCCAAGCACCTAGGACTGCGTGATGTAGCGGCAAATTATGTTTGCTGATCCCAGTAAAGCGGCCTTTTGCAATTGACAGATGGAGATTTTGTCAATTCCGATGGTTTTCAAATGTCCGCTGAGATCTTTGGCACTGCGCCCAGCGTGCCAAGTACCACTGGGACCACTTTCACTGGCTTATGCCAGAGTCGTTGCAGCTCGATTTTTAGATCTTCGTATTTCACTAATTTCTCTAGCTGCTTCTCCTCAATTCTGCTGTCTCCTGGAATTGAGATGTCAATGATCCATACTTTCTTTTTCTCCACGATCACAATGTTTGGTGTGTTGTTATTATTATTATTATTATTATTATTATTATTATTATTATTATTATTATTATTATTGCAACCTTTTCAATTCCCAATGACTCTACATTAAACAAATTAATTAAAAATTCAGGATAATAATGGAGGAAGGGAGAAAGGAAAATGTGGTGAAGCTTAAATCACACCTGTAGCAAGTTGCATTCTAAAACTCTAAACATAAAGCATATAGAATTGTCATTATATATAAAAGTAAATTTTCTTTTGTTTCCCCTTACAGGGCACCAGGAATTTCATCCATAGGATAAAAATATGAACTATAACAGCTTTGAAGCTTCAGGGATCCAAATAGAAAGGAAGGATAGATGGAGAGACCCCAGCATAAAAGTAGCAGAAGCTGCAGACTTCATTAACAGCCAAGTCTGGGGCTTGGCAGTTAAAAAGGATTCTAAATCAGCCCTACTTGAGATGGTGATATTTTTCACAGCACTGCATGGTTTGATCTCAGAATTATCCAACCTATTTGCAATTGGTTTGCCAAGCTCAGCTTCCCATTTCAAAAGAAGGGAAGAATAACTTGTTATTACTTGATAGAAGCCAACATATTTGACAGCATACACACTCCTGATTTTTTATTTCCTTTTAATAATCTTAAAGAGTTAACCCAGATGCATGATGCACAAGAACCAAAATTAATGCTGGAAAAAATATGAAATAATAGCTATGATTAATTGTGAATCAACTCTATCAAATGGAGATGTTAATCCAATTTCAATACTTACGAAAATGTTTCAACACTACTTCTATTGATGCGTACAATTTATCCATCTGCAGACTTGAGCTGTATGATTTGCAAAAGAATAAATGATTGCTCAACTTAGTCAAGGGAAACTGCTTGCTTCATTAGCAAGTTTCAAATTATCATTTGCGTTGTGAGAATATATTTATTTTAATTCTGTAAAATTAATTAGATGACCAATTTTTAAATTGTTAATTTATTTGAAATAAAAGCAGATAGAACTAATCAGTGTAGAAAACACTAAGAATTCACTAAGCATGAGCTACCCAGTGAAAAACAATTTCAGATATTTTTTTTCTCGGTAGGGCAAGAAATCTAGCACATTTATCTAGTCTGCACTCATCATTTTGGATACATGTTCATTTTGGAAATAATTCTTTGATTTTGTAACCCTTTGTAAAGTTCCTAATTTGTGCTGTGGTGATTAATTAAGTAAGTGTGTATGCCTACAGCGCTTGGTGTCTGCACTTCTAATCTACATATCAAGAGCCTTTTTATTGAGATTTATTAATAAATTTAAATTGTGTGGATAGTTTTGCAACCTGTTCATAAGCACAGGAAGGAAATAGAAGGTAGAGATGGTTAAGACCCGGCTTTTCCGGCTAGCCTGGAATTAAGATTGATTGTAAGTTTGCATAGTTTTATAGATTTTATTGCACTGTTGATTTTATCAATGTATTTTATTGCTGTTGTATTTATGACTATTGCTAGCCTCTCTGAGTACAGTTTGGAGTGGGCAGCATATAAAAATAGATAGATGGATGATAGATAGATAGATAGATAGATAGATAGATAGATAGATAGATAGATAGATAGATGATAGATAGACAGACAGACAGACAGACAGACAGACAGACAGACAGACAGACAGACAGACAGACAAATGGCCTGATAATCTTCAATGTGACATATTTGTGGATTATGATCTGAAGAAAGATATCACAGTAGCACTGTTGCCTTGCTTGTTGATTTGTAGACTATTTTAAAGCGCCACTAAATCTTCTCAAATATAACATAATAGCAGTTGTCTGTCTGTCTGTCTGTCTGTCTGTCTGTCTGTCTGTCTGTCTGTCTGTCTGTCTGTCTCTCTCTCTCTCTCGATATTAATATAAGGTCACTTTAGAAACATTTTCCACCATAAAGTCTTCTAGATAAATTGAAATAGTACAAAATAACATTTTCTCTTCTGTGGCGCTCTATGTAGTACATAGATTAAATGCTCCGTCTCAATTCACAGACCCAATGTCTAACTTCCATGGCTTCAGCAAAGTGTATAAATATAGCCTTATATAAATGTAGGCTCTACCCCTGAGTATTGGTACTACTCATCAGGGTTGTCTGATACTCTTTCAGAATAACTCCACTGAAAGCAGACATTTACAGCAATTTCTGGGAGACACATTCTGAAATCATGGATTTGTGGGAAGATAAATATTATACATCTGTAATGGTGTGAATATTTCATCAATTAATTGGCTGAAACTCATATAACTAATGAGTTAAGCTTCCTTTAATTGGATAGCAGCCAACTTGATTTGTATCTTAGATGCTAGAGAATGCATAAAATTATATGGCATGAGACACATGTCAGACCTGCCAAAGATCCAAGGTTGCTTTAGACAGTACAGGAATGAACTGTCATGCCCAGAGGCAGTTTGGGAAAAACAGTGTCTGTGTCTCCAGTATTGTGACATTAGGGCTTCCAGTTCAGCGTTACCTGGCATCCTCTTCCACCAGCTGTGCACCCAGGGTTTTTAGCTAGACTATTTTACAGAAGTGCATGATGGAAAACAATAACCTCATCATTTGAATAATAATGTGAAAAGTGAATGTTTTCGCAGTCATTACCTAAGCCTCCCTTCAGTTCGGTACCCAAATGAGCTTCTTCCTATCACTCTCCCCTCCCCAGGAATAGTATCCACGATGTTTGGGCTCTGCTAATAGGATAGGCAATTAAACTACAGCTGTGGTGACCTCTGAAATGCAATGCCTCTGGGTATTGTAAATTTTTCCCTGTTAAAGGTTTATATTCCTTCATTCAGGATCTCATTTTGGATGTTTTTTTTTTCACACTGGGGCCTGAATATAATTGGTGCATGCTGCAGATTTGTTTCTGCAAGAGGTCAGGTAACCAGTGTATTTCACCATTAGGTTGCCTGGAGCTTTTACTTCCTCAAATTATGTTTCTATCAAATGCTCATTTTTATGCTTTATGAGCTGCAGAGTATTTGTACAGTTTGGTGTTTGCAGTGATTTTATCCTCCAATGAAGTTTTCTCTTCCTGTAGTTTTGCTTTTGCAAAGCCAAAATTCTCTCTGAGGGAGATGGGCAGTTAAGAAAAGTGAAAGGTAGATAAATGATAAATAGATGATAGATAGATAGATAGATAGATAGATAGATAGATAGATAGATAGATGATAGATAGATACAGACAGACAGACAGATAGATAGAGAGAAAGAGAGAAAGAAAGAGAGATTGATTGATTGATTGTTTGATTGATTGATTGATTGATTGATTGATTGATTGATTTGTGTGTGACACAGACAGATAGACAGACAGAAGGGCAGGCAGGCAGGCAGGCAGGCAGGCAGGCAGGCAGGCAGGCAGGCAGGCAGGCAGGCAGGCAGAATCCTTTGGAGTCATCACTACAACTATTTGCCCAAAGTGGTACAAGAAATCAGATCTGAAAGACAAATGTCAACTGAAGGATATACCATATTAGAATAGAATATAAGTCTTTATTGACCAAGTGTGATTGGACACACAAGGAATTTGTCTGGTGCATATGCTCTCAATGTCCATAAAAAGACAAGATACATTCGTCAAGAATTATAAGATACAACCCCTATTGGTTGTCATAGGGTACAAATAAGCAATGATGATTTATTTATTTATTTTGTAATATATATTTAGATATAACGTTGTTTATAAACATAAGATGGGTACTGATAAGACAGAACATTAGGACAGGGACGGTAGGCACACTGGTTCACTTATGCATGTCCCTTACTGACCTCTTGAGAATCGGCTGAGATCAACAGTGATTAAATTGTTTAACTGATTAAACAATTAATATTCTGGTGTTGCTGTAAAGGAAGCAAGTTTTATATTGAAGTGCTGAGGTTTTGCATTGATGCTACTAATAAATTAATTTCAATCAACATAGATACTATTCTCTGCATTCAATGCCAGCAACTTTAAAATCTTTTTAAAAGCAGAAAAGAAAAGGGAAGGGAAGAGAATGAGTCAGATTCAATGAGATAAATATGCATCCTTGAGCTTACTCCTACTCCTCTCTTGTTTCCAACATTGAAAATGAACCACTTCTTACCTTTTAAGTTAGTATTTTCTTCCAGAAATATGTGTCCTTTTATGAGTTATTCCTATATTTAACACCATCAAAAGGAAATATTCAAGAATACTTAGAGAACTTAAAATTAATGAGATATATAGAGATTTCAGGTCAAAGTCCTGAAATCCAAACAGAGTCCTGAACGGCAAGTCAAGGTCCACAAGTACGACCAGATAATCTTCCACACTTCAAGGCCGGCACGCTGCCCATTTAACAGCAGCTCTAATTACTTGAACCCCACCCAACCACAGGTGGACTCTCTTATCGCCTGTAATACTTTTGAAGCTGTTCTCTCCTATGCATAACTCTACACATGGGTGAGTCTATCATTGTTTCCTCATCAGAGTCTATCGAAGATAATGAGGACTGGCTTCTTCCTGGGCTGTCTGCCAAGCCCCCTTCTTCCATCTCACAGACACTTCCTTCTTCAGATGATAATTCACTGGATGACTCTGTTGGCAGCAAAATAGTGACATTTGGATGTTTCCCCCACATCCACCTCCACAGTCCTTGGGGCAAGAGCTGGGCCAGAGCTAACCACAACAGTAGGAACCTACCTCTGTTTAGAATAGACACACAAGTGTTGTATTCTAAGCTGCTGCATTCTATCAGAACTATTATAAAATTCTAACTGTAACTATAAGAAATATTTGTGGAGACAAAGCTTTAAAATCTGTCACATTGAAGACATTGGTATATCTTTGAGAAGTTCGGGGCTGTTTTTCTTTGAAATTACAAAGAAATCAAATGAGGTTCAGGACCCATCAACCATTTTGAGAACATTTCTCCGAAAGCACTTCAGTAACATTGTCTTGTGCATCTGTTTTCCTGGAATCAGCCATTGCATTTCTATTTCTACCTGTGGCCTGTCCTTATGCCTTTCTTGATGGCAGGCCACTGTGCTTTGGACATAATATAATAGTTCAGGAGACAATGATGCTTGTCATTATGCATTCTGCTATTAAGTAAAGAAATCACAATACTAAAAAAAATGGTAAGGAAGGGATTCAGCCTGCAGGCTTTTTAGTGCAGACTGAAATACCAAAAAAAAAAAAAAAAAGAGGAAGGGGAAATTATATCATTTATAGTCTGATATGTTTACATCATTGGGCCATTTATGTGCAAATTAGATATGCTTAAGAGCAAGTGCTCCAGGGGCAGAATGTTCTGCTTCTCTTCTTGTCCAAACCAATCAGGCTGCTTCACAGAGGTTTCAAGTTACGCTTCCAATTTAGGAGTGGTTTGTGAATAGAGTCCAGGCCTCAAGCAGGACTACTTTGTCTGGGACACCATGACCAGTAAAATCTCCAAATCTCCAGTCCATCCCAAAATAGCTACATGCTAATTGTTCAATTGGAAATGTCTGTATGTGGAAAAAAACTTCCATACAGGTGCTGAACCTCTTATAAATTATTATAATGAAAATTAACTTATTCCGGAACATTTCATTCAATAAGAGCATTCTTGTATGTATTTTTCTTATTGTTTTCTTTTATGCTTGTTCTTAAATAAATGAACACACACACACACACACACACACACATATTAATAAAGTTACTCAATGACCATAACAAGGCCAAGGCAAGGCCAAAAGAAAACTACATTTCAATTAATTACTCATTTATAATAAATCAAAATACTTATATTATTTATTTATTTATTATTTGGATTTGTATGCCGCCCCTCTCCGAAGACTATTATAATTAATAGTGCAGTTGTAAGGCATGTTAAAGATACGAAGATAAATATCGTTTTAATTATACAGTTACTATTGTATGCTATTGACTGGTTAGCAGATAGTCTGGGAATCTAAGAAACCACTGCTGCCTTTTTAAGCATATACAGTGGTACCTCGGTACTCGACCACAATTCATTCAAGAAGTGTGGTTGAGAACCGATTTGGTCGAGTACCGAATTTATTTATCCCATAGGAAATAATGGAAATGGATTTAATTGGTTCCCAGCCCCTGTTAACTCGCTGGGAACCAATTAAATCTATTTTCTTTATTTCCAATGGGATAAATAAATTCGGTACTCCAAGCTGCAGGAAGGGTGGGGGCTGCTGCAATCCCACTCCTTTCTGCTCCTTTCCTTTTCTCAATGCTTCCTCTTATTACCTGTAAGCAGCTGCAAAAACTTTCTCCCTTCCATCGGCTGCAACGGCTTCCCTTCGAGGAACAACAGCGCCGGGAACGTCACGTAATGAAGGGAAGCTGCTGGAGCGGCAGCAACTGCTGAGATGGCTCCGGCGGTTTCCCTTCATCACGTGACGTTCCCGGCGCTGTTGTTCCTCGAAGGGAAGCCGTTGCAGCCGACGGGAGGGAGAAAGTTTTTGCAGCTGCTTACAGGTAATAAGAGGAAGCATTGAGAAAAGGAAAGGAGCAGAAAGGAGTGGGATTGCAGCAGCCCCCACCCTTCCTGCAGCTTGGAGCTCTTATAGAGCTCCTCAGCCCCTTTAAGCTGCCGGAATTGCAGCAGCCCCCACCATAGTTCCCTCTAAGCTGAGCAGTGAGCAATCGCTCACTTAAAAATCATCATCAACTCAGAGTTTTCCAAACCTGCCCAGAAGCCGAGAGGGAAAGAGTGAGAGGGAAGGAGAGAGAGAGGAAGAGAGGAAGAGAGAGAGACAGATAGAAAAAAGAGAGGAAGGAAAATAAAAAGAAAAAGAATGGGAGTAAGGAAGAGAGAAGGAAAATCAAAATGTAGTTTGAAACTAGCTCAACTATTTAAGTGGCATTTTGATATTGATAGAGTTGCCCTGTTATGAGCTCACTGTTATAGACACACAGTACAGTATTTTATTTTGAAATTCTCTGAGGCAAAACAGGGTGGGTTTTTTATTTGTTTGTTTGTTTGTTTGTTTGTTTGTTTGTTTATTATTTCTGTGCCACCCAGTCCTGAAGGGCCTGCCGCTCAGACACTATACTTTTCCTCCCCCCCAAAAAAAAAATTAGAGGGAACACTGGCCCCCACCCTTCCTTCAGCTTGGAGCGCCTCAGCCCCCCGAAGCTGCCGGATAATGAACAAAATTTTCTCTGGCTGTTCGGTATCTGAATTTTTGTTCAGATACCAAAGCAAATTTTTGCCGAAAATTTTGTTCGTTATCCGAAATGTACGAGAACCAAAGCGTTCGAGTACCGAGGTACCACTGTATGACTATGACTATGTTAACACCATAATATAAGGCATTTTAAAAACTTCTGCATCAAAACTTAAAATGCTTTGTATCTAGACTAAAAACATGATTTTACTATACAAAAGACAAACATCAAAGGGACAAAAAACTCTGGAGAGAATGCAGAGAAGAGCAACAAATATGATTAGGGAACTGGAGGCTAAAACATATAAAGAAGGATTGCTGGAACTGAGTATTTCTAGTTTAATTTAAAAAAGGACAGAGGTGACATGGTAGCAGTGTTGCAATATATAAGGTGTTGCCACAAAGAAGAGGCGGTCAATCTATTCTCCAAAAACACCAAAGGGCAGGACAAAAAGCAATGGATGGAAACTAATCCAGGAGAGAAGCAACCTAGAACTAAGGGGAAATGTCCTGACAAAACTTGGAAGACATAACCTTATAGATGACCCTCATTCTCTCAGGGACCTTGGAGTACTCATATCTAATGAACTAAGTGATAGAGCCCACTCTAACAACATTGCCAAAAAGCCATTAAGAGTTATTAATCTAATGCTGTGTTAGCTTCTACTAACCAGAGCATACAAAACATTTACTAGACCAATTCTTGAATAAGCTCACTTGTCTAAATCACACAATGCGTATCAGATATCAACACAATTGAGAGTATCCAAAAATATTTCACAAGACGAGTCCTCCACTCCTCTGCTCGCAACAAAATACCTTATTCCACCAGGTTTGACATTTTGGGCTTAAATAGCCTAGAACTTCATTGCCTTCAATCTGATCTAAATGTAGTTCACAAAATCATTTACCACAATGTCCTACCTGTCAATGATTTCTTCAGCTTCAGCTTCAACTGCAACAATACATGAGTACACAACCAATTCAAACTTAATGTAAACTGCTCCAAACTCGACTGCAGAAAATACAACTTCAGCAACAGAGTGATCAATGCCTGGAATACACTACCTGACTCTGTGGTTTCTTCCCTAAACCCAAAAACTTTAACCTTAGACTATCTACAGTTGACCTTACCTCATTCCTAAGAAGTCTGTAAGGGGCATGCATAAGCGCACCATTGTGCCTACTGTCCCTGTCCTACTGTCCTATTGCCTAATTTACCTGTACCTACCTTGCTAATGTTTATATTTAGACCTTATCCAAATACCTACTATCTTATACATGCTTGACAAACAAACAAACAATTAATCAGTAGAACAACTTGCCTCCAGAAGTTGTGAATGCTCCAACACAGGAAGTTCTTAAGAAGATGTTGGATACCTATTTATCTGAAATGGTAGGGGTTCCTGCCTAAGCAGATGGTTGGGCTAGAAAACCTCCAAGGTCCCTTCCAGGGAGGACATGATCGAGGCATTATCTAGGAGCAAAGGAAATGAGAGAAAAGGGAAAAAGGCAATTCCAAATGGGCATATAGAATACTTGGACACCTATGGCAAGAAAGAGCAGATATTAAGTTCTGGATATGGAAAAATATTTTTAACTGTCTTAAATAGCATGGCAGAATGCAATCTGGATTCCCAGGTGGAAGCGGCTGCATTCCAGATGACCAAGGGAAAATGAAGTTTGGATACTTTAGTTGGGATAATGTCGGTCAAGATAACTGGTCCCTAAAAGTTTATCTTTTAGGATGCAAGTAGTTAATTTTAATTTTGCAAAGATTTTGTCTATAGGTGAGGAACAATAAAAGAAACTGCTTAGAAGTGACTTAGAATGTCAGCATCACTGGGAGCATTAAGTGAAGCAGATTGACTCCATTGGTGCCGAATAATGTCCACAAACATCTTTGGAGTTGGAATGGCATCTCTCTCCAGCACCAGAACAGAAAATATTTCTTTTGTAGGATCAAGACCAGGGGCACATTGCCATTACCGCCACTACTGGTGCACTGTGTACGCAGCTTCGGTTCTCTTGTGTGTGCTTGCATACTATGTGCACAGGTCACAGTGTTTTTGCTTCTGTTTTGTTAGTTTTTGGAGTCTAACAAATAATTATATTACAAATAATTATATATTAACTGCACAAAACCAACAAAGTCTTCTTAACTCTACAAAAACCAACAAAGCCAAAACTCTCCCTGATGAGGATGAGTAAAGGTAGTAGGAATTTCATTACTGCAAAGGACAGAAACAGCTGTGTCAGTATGAACTTTTCAAACCATCACGAGAGGAATGCTGTCTTCATGATACATATATCCAGGATATGAGGAACAATCATCAAAATGATTAATTGCCATCTATTCCTGCTTATCCATGTGGAGACAAATAGCACTGCTAGACGAGGGTGAATAATGCAGATGATTACAAGTGACTATCAAACCCTGGATTGGAACATGACGTTGTTGGGATTGTCAGTAGTATTTTCATCAATCCTGCACAATGAACAAGAAAGATCTTAATTCCTAGACCATGATCTACATAACTGAAAACAATTGGTTTGTAAAGACTTCCAGGTCATCATAAAACTGAGCTAGTTTGATCTCTAGTGTGTGTGGGGTGGTGGTGGTGGTGTTATAGTTCCCAATAAATTTTAGGTCTCAATAGATGGTGAAGGGGTCTGTAGCACATCAATTTTGTTTTATCCGATTTGATGGATAGAAACTGTTGTGGTTCAGTCTGGGACCCCTCCGGGAATGGCTGACCTTCTGTCGGTTTCCAGCTCAGAGGGAGAGGCTGAGGAACAGGAGGTGCAGACTGACGAGGAAGAGGAATCCCAGGCTGGAGAAGAAGGACAGCCAGAGTCCCACCAGGGGGAGCTCTCCCCAGCAAGCAGCCTGGATTCCTTAGGGGAAAATGCTCAAGACATCATAGATATGCGACAAAGGAGAGCTAATCAGAGACGGACTCAATTGGCTAAGTATTTCCAGCATTAGAGGTCACAGCTGGGTTTGGGTGTGGTGCTCTTGGGAAAGGATAAAAGGCGGACCCACCCTTCCTGGCTTGTGGAGTTTTATCTTGGAGATTCGTGAGACCTGTCTGTGAACTTTGGTGGCTTACAATCCTGGTTTGTGCCTTGGACTATTGAAACCTTGGGGGGGGGGGTGCCAGCAAGAAGCTTGTGGTATTGACTGGACATCAGGACCCTGCTGTAACGTATTGTAGCCTGTCTGTTGTGAAGACAGGTTTTCCTTTGTGCTTATTTTTTCCAGCTATAAAATACTTTTGGCTTTTACCAGAGTGTCTGGCTGTTTTTTCAGTTGGTGTTGAGGTCTGGGAAAACCCAGACAGAACAGAAACCATGATTTATAATTGAATTTGCATGATTTAGCCAGAAAAGCAAGCATAATCCCAATTTTTAAGAAAAGAAAAATAGAAGATTCAGAGTATTACAGATCATATACTTTTATATTTCTAATGCACAAGATACTAGATTATCAAACTATGTACAGGTGAAACTCAAAAATTAGAATATTGTTCAAATGTTCATTTATTTCAGTAATGAAACTTAAAAGGTGAAACTTAATATATGAGAGATACTCATAACATGCAAGACAAGATAGTTCAAGCCATGATTTGTCACAAATGTGATGATTATGGGGTATAGCTCATGACAACCCCAAATCCACCATCTCAGAAAATTAGAATATTACATCTTTCTCTCTCATACACCACGCCAGCAACAGCGGCATTGGGCAGTAGCAAGGATTGTACATAGAATGATATTGGACCTCTGGAAAAGTGTAACATGCATATGTACTCAGTACTTCATTTGGGCCTCTTTTGCAGCAATTACTGCCTCAATGTGGCATGGCATGGACACTATCAGCCTTTGGCACTGCTGAGGTGTTAAGAAAGACCAGGATACTTCAATAGCAGCCTTCAGCTCTTCTGCATTGTTCAGTCTCATGTCTCTCACCTTTCTCTTGGCAATGCCACATAGATTCTCTATGGGGTTCAGGTCAGGCGAGTTTGCTGGCCAATCAAGGACAGTAATCCCACTGTCATTGAACCAAGTTTTGGTGTTTTTGGCAGTGTGGGCAAGTGCCAATTCCTGCTGGAAAATTTAAGTCAGCAACCCCATAAAGCTCGTATGCAGCTGGAAGCATAGAATGCTCCAAAATCTCCTGGTAGTTGGCTGCTTTGACCCTGGACTTAATGCAGCACAGTGCACCAATACCAGCAGGTGACATGGCTCTCCAAATCAACACAAACAGTGGAAACTTTTGCATTTCATTTGGAAACCAGAGTATGGGAAAAGAATGGAGAGGCACACACTGCAAGATGTTTGAGGTCCATTGTAAAGTTTCCACAGATGCCAATGTCAGAACTCATGGAGGACCCAGCACTGGTGGCACAAGTCGTATTAATAGACATTGACAAAACCAGCCCACTTTCATTAAATGAGATTGTGGAAACCACGAGAAAAGACAAAGTGCTATCCAAAGTTTTGAACTGGATATTAATGGGGTGGCCACAGGAGAATATGGGGGACAAATTTAAAGGTTTCAAAATAAACAACTCAAACTGTTAGCATTCAAGAGGTTCCAACTATGAGGAGAGAGAGTCATTGTACCCCAGGACTTGAGGAAAAAAGTCCTAGAAACATTACATGCAGGGCAACCAGGGATTGTGAGCATGAAAGCCAGAAGCTATATTTGGTGGCCCAACCTAGACTGAAACATTATAGAATTAGACTGAGACATTACAGAGGGCTGGCTCCACCCCTCATGCCCCTTCCCCCCAGGAATGGGAGGTATACAGAGGTCCCTGTTTAAGGATACATGTAGACTTTGCTGAACCTATGTGGGGACAAACTTTCCTGATAGTGGTGAACATGTACTCGAAGTGGCTAGAGGCCGTTACAATGTCCTAACTGCTAACCACAGAGGTGACCAACGGAGCATTACAATGAGTTTTCTTAAGCCTGGCCTACCCGATGTCCTCGTTTCAGACAATGGCCCCCAACTCACCATCAAGAATGTGGAATTATTGGCCAAGCTGGGAATCCTGGCCAAGCTGTGTATAAAGCATGCCCTGGTAGCTCCATTTAGTCCGGCGAGCAATGGACAATTTGAATGAATGGTGAGGCTCACCAAGGAAGCACTCGCCAGAATGGGACTGGGAAACTGGCAAGAAAAGATCGATCATTCCTGCCAGCACAGCCATGAACAGAAGCCTTGCTGAACTATTAATGGGGTGGAAATTAAGGTCCTGATTGGATAGGCTGCAGCCAAGCTATCATCCTGAGACACCCTTGGACTCGACCAGGTAGACCAAATCACTCAAAATAAATGATCTAGTGTTCGCCCATGATTAGTGTGTGTTAGGGTTCCAAATAAACCACTGTCGGTGGCCAGCTTGCTTGCTGGAGCTCAATAAATGGAGAGCTCCAGCAGCCTTCTGGCAGTTTGTACTTAGCGGCTAGAGAAATAAAGGTGTTAAAGGTTTCCTGAATACATCTCTGCTTCACTGCGCCCCCTATCTAACAAGATATCATGTACCTAAAATTCAGTAAAGACTTTACAAAGTTTGTCATGATATCATTCTGTCCACTACAGATAAATTTCAACTACAAGTAATGGAGGGACTAGAAAATTTGTCCTATGTCAGCTCCAGTGCACATGTATATGCTGACAAGCTCATTTTCAGCATTCTGAAGGGTAGGGGGAGGCCGTTAAGAATCCTTTACTGAATTCTTGTAGTAATTCATCAACATCTTCATCAATGACTTGGGCAAGGGGATAGATGGGGAACGTATCAAATTTGCAGATGACACCAACCTGGCAGGAATAGCCAACACTCCAGAAGATAGGTGCAAAATACAGAAGGATCTTGACAAACTTGAACAAAATGAAATTCAATGGTGAAAAAAGTAAAGTTCTATATTCAGGCAAGAAATAAAATGCACAGGTACACTATATGTGGTACATTGCTCAACAGTAGTAACTTTGAGAGGGATCCTGGAGTCCTAATGGACAACCATTTAAATATGAACCAGCAGTGTGCAGCAGCTGCCAAAAAAGCCAACACAATTCTAGGCTGCATAGAATCAAGATCATGTGAAGTGTTAATGCCACTTTATAAGGCCTTGGTAAGGCCATATTTGGAATACTGCATTCAATTTTGATCACTATGATGCAAAAAGGATATTGAGACTGTAGAAAAAGTGCAGAGAAGAGAGACAAAGATGATTAGGGGACTGGAGGCTAAAACATATGAAAAATAGTTGCAGGAAGTGGGCATGGCTAGTTTAATGAAAATAAGAACCAGGGGAGACATAATAGCAGTGTTCCAATATTTCAGGGGTTGCCACAAAGAAGAAGGAGTCAACCTATTCTCCAAAGCACTTGAGGGTAGGACAAGAAGCAATGGGTGGAAACTAAACAAGGAGAGAAGTAACTTAGAACTAAGGAGATATTTCCTGACAATCAGAACGGTTGATCAGTGGAACAGCTTACCTCCAGAAGTTGTGAATGCCCCAACACTGGAAGTTTTCAAGCAGATGTAGTATAGGGTTTCCTGCCCAAGCAGGGGGTTGGACTAGAAGGTTGCTTCCAACTCTGTTGTTGTTGTTGTTGTTGTTGTTGTTGTTGTTGTTATTATTATTATTATTATTATTATTATTATTATTATTATTATTATTAAGAAAGGGTTTTAAGTGAAGGTCTATAAATCTCTAATTCATATAAATTATGATTCTATAAATTTTTTGGTTCGTATAAATAATATTACAAAGGCAAGGACTAGCAAGAAAAAGGTTATGAGTTCTGGAAAGAAGAAGAATAAAAAAAACAAGGAAGGACGGCATGTTGTGTAGAGAAAGCAATTATTGTTTTTATCAGCATTGCTGTTGAGAAACTGCCTACTACTTTCAAAATAGATCTTAATGTATATGCTTTTTAATTTTACTGTCATCACTCTGGCAGAGGCATTTTTTTGTATGTATTTTTAAGCAGTACTAAAATATGTTAGATATTTTTCTGGAGGGGAAAAAGTTTCCATTCTTGCAAACTAAAAATAAACCGGAAACAGAAGGCATAGGAAAGGACACCACAAAAATATAATTATCATTGACTGGATTACCTAAGATGTGAAAAAAAATGCTTATTCATCTCATTAAACACTTCAAAGACCAAGGGTAAATCAATTCAGTCTAATAATACAGGAAGATGTGTATTCTTCAATTGCATTATTTTACAAGGGAAATTGCATTTATAGCATATTTTATCATTTTTGAACCTTACTAGAAGTTTACATAATCAGTGCTTCCAAACAAGACATTTCTATGTTGCTAGATCCATTCTTTGTCTAATCCTCATTTGTTATTGGTACATTTGTACAAGTGTATTTGCCATGGTAATGTTGGTGTTTGCTTTAGAATGAGAACATCTGCTTCACTGGACAATATTGCTACGCAGGGCTGGGCCCTGATTGGTCAGAATGAAGCAAGGTTTTCTGACTGCACCTTCACCAAGCCCTTCTTTGCAACTTATTTGCTAACCTACTAGAGTTGTCTCTTCCTTGTGCCTAAGTCAGGTCTCAATACAATATATGGGTCATTCGCACACCGTCACAATACACAGTGCATCCAAACCCTCACACAGTTTACTGCTCTGAAGATGCCCTGAGGATGCCTATGGGATGGACAAGGAGTTGGAGGGCAAATGTACGTGCTTGTAGAGGATTGCCTGGGGCAAGAAGGAGAGCAACAAGTCTTCCCACTATAAGCAGTGAGTCTTCTTAAGCTGTTCCATTGTTAGTTTGCATGCTTTACCCAAGAGGCAAAGAAAGGACTATGTATTTTAGAGTATTTATTTATTTATTTATTTATTTATTACATTTGAAAATTGCCTGTTGTCAGATGTCTCTGGGTTGTTTCCTAAAGTATTTTAGAGAAATATTCCATTGAAACCACACTGTCCAAAAAACAATTATCCAAAGAAACAAAACTATTCTTCTGCATGCCTTTTCAGGGGACTTAACCCAAGGGAAAAATGTTGGGTTTGTAAAAAATGCTTGAAGGTGGTGACCATATGAACCTCAATGTGCAAAGGTAGAGAATTTATATTCGCCTAGTTTTACTGTAACAATTAATGGCCCTTGTATCAAAGTCAACAGGTTAAGTGTTCTAATAATGGTTAGCCTAACTGAAGATGAAACATGAAATAGTAAGTAACATTAATTTTCCTGAACAATGTGGGCAATTTGTTTGTTTGTTTGTTTGTTTGTTTGTTTGTTTGTTCGTTCGTTCGTTCATTCATTCGATTTTTATGCCGCCCTTCTCCTTAGACTCAGGGCGGCTTACAACATGTTAGCAATAGCACTTTTTAACAGAGCCAGCCTATTGCCCCCACAATCCGGGTCCTCATTTTACCCACCTCGGAAGGATGGAAGGCTGAGTCAACCTTGAGCCAGTGGTGAGATTTGAACCGCTGACCATCAGATCTATAGTCAACTTCAGTGGCCTGCAGTACAGCACTCTACCTGCTGCGTCACCCCGGCAATCTAATACTTACCAGTTATGTGCGGAATCTATAGTTCTCTGATTGTTGCCAAATTGTAATTCCCAATCTTAATTACAAGAGGCACAGGCTGCTGCGATTTGAACTTTAGCAAAAATTGAAGAACATTAAATTCCCTCCCCTATTTCATAGGAACTCAGTTAAATATGTGCTACCTACAGTAGGAAATAAAACCACTGCAAAAGTGAAACTAAAATAGAAAAATGAGAAGCCAACGTTGTGGCTTGAAGGAGTAACTCAGAACAAAAAATCTCATTCTCAAATGTGTGGCACAACTACCTAAAATCATCATGCATAAAATAATCCTGATGGTATAAAATTCTGCTTTTCTTTGGTTCATTCATATTCATGCAGAGTGTCCAGCATCAGTAGTGCGTTTGTGAGCATAATAATATTTTTTTAAGTACTTCTCACAGTCCTTTGTTTTAGTTGCTTTGAATCCCAGAGGAAGACTTCCTTTTTGTATGATTTGTAACTGTAAGGAAACCAGCCTGCATGTATAGTTCGAAATCAGTGTCTCTACATTAGTAACCTAAAAATTTTGTATTCTAAAAGGCATTGCCAGTTTAAGTATTGAGATATTCTGAATGATGAAAGAGGTCTATAAAAAAATTAAAAACAAGCAATTCCATAAATACATCCCCTTCAAGAAAGCTGCCTTCATAAAAAATAGAAATTGAATGATTTGGGCTCTTCTACTTTATGTATAATATGCCAATGCATTTCAAGACACACTTATTGTTCTCATGGCTCCCAGAAATATTGGAATGCTTTAAAACATTCCTATATTGAATGTCACAACTTTGCAGTGATGTGATGATGATTATATATATATTTGTAGATTTTATGCAGGTCTTGAGGTATTCAGGTCTTTTCCCATGTAAGATTGATAGAATCTTGGTGGCATTTTGACAAGATTTCACTCATCATCTTCAGCTTCGTGCTAGAGTGAGCAAAGCTTGGTCGGAGCTGCCATCTTTCTATAAATATTGGTGGTGGTAGGTGTGTGGAGTCCTGGCTTAATTGGTGCAAGCGGGTTGGTTGGCTGTGCTGTAACATCTTGATTTGTTGATGGGGTAACACCTTCAGTAGTTGATGGAGTTGATGTTTGCAGATTAATTGATGTTTGCAGATTAGGGGTGACATCCTGTGTAGTTGTTGGAGTTGATGTTTGCAGGTTTGTTGGCTGTTTTGTAATGTACATCTGTAGTGTAACATCCCGGGTTTTGGTTTGGCTCCGAGTTTGTGGTCTGGCTATGTGTTTATGGCATGTGTCTAAACTTCCACCCCACAGGCCAAAAGAGTCACACCCTGGGCATGCCCATACCCAGTTTAGCAACAAGGTAGCATCAGAGCATGTTAGTATAAGGCAAGTGGCAGTTTGAACACAGCTCTTTTAAGGTGGGGAGGGGGAGTAGAACATCTAACTCCTTAGCACCAGAGTGTGTTAATATAATACTGTATAAGAAATACTAATGATCTGATGGTAATTTTGAAAAATCATGTCTTAGCGAGCACCTAAAAGCCAAGAGAAACATACATGTCAAGTTTCAAGTTCTTAGGCTTTACAGTTCTAGAGATTTTGTGTGGAGTGAGTGGAATTTGGCTTTTATGTAGAGAGATTACTTTACAGTCCCTGCAATGTGTTTTTGAGACAAATGCCTTACTCTGATGTGGCTAAACTATTCTAATCCAGGTGCCAGACCTGGGTTATTGACACATTATTTGCTAAAAACAGAGAAACCAGTTCATAAATGTATGGAACCTATTTGAGCTTTATCTCTAAAATGGAGTCTGCCAGCGAATTGTTAACAACTCTGAAATAAATAGGTGCTTACTCCTTTTCAGACTTTAAACTTTCTCACTAGATGTCCTGTGGTCACTAAGAAGGGAAAAGCTTGAAATAACCATTATACCAAATAGTGTTGCAAAGACATGTTTTCTGTATTAAAAATGCCCAGGCACATCTGGGAAGGCGAAACTCATAATACACATGATAATTTCCATCCTGGATTCTGCTGCTTTAATAGAGAATTGCCATAATGAAAGTTATAGACATTTCAAGGGTAAGCTGTGAGTATTCGCTGTCCAATTTGCTCCTTTAAAGTACCTGGAGAAGTTTAACCTTAACAAAGGAAAGAGGCAAACTTGTAAAAAAACCGCACAAATATCAGCCATGTCAATATAAGAGAAGTTTGTAAAGCTAGTTTTAATTTTTCCCAGGCTGCTGACAGTTGAATTTGGGCAATTTCTGACACAGCAGCCAACAATAATGTAATGGAGATTTATATTGGTCCTTCTAACCATGTACTCACTCAGGCAAACCTTAAGGACCTGCTCAAGCATTACTACAAGATATAGAAAATGTAAACCCTTACATGGTTTTAAAGATCTTCTAAAGGAGCGCTGTTTGGAATGTCCTCACTTTCTGAGCTTACGCAGCTGGATGAAAATGAAGACTTCCTGATAGTTGCAGTGAGAGTCCCATTTTTTATCAACTGCTTGGTTGTCTAAAGCAGGGCTGTCAAACTCCCAGCCCGCAACATGGATACATCACATGCTGGTCATGCCCATGTCTGTTGTAGCAAGGGGGGAGGGAGCTCTGATATGTCATGTGATGCCACCCTGATGACATGAGTTTGACAACCCCGGTCTAAAGACATTCTCCCTTTACTGATCAGGATGGTGTTGTGAATGATTCCAGCTATTATTTCATTCTAGTTTATTCTTTTAATGCTTTCATTTTCTTTCCAAACTCTCCTAGAGGAAGGACAGACCAGGGTTCATCAACCTGATAGCAATAGGAATATTATGATTTATATGCCGCTTATATACAACCATCTCTAAGTAGTTTTTTTTTACAGAATCAACATATTGCCCCCCAAAATCCAAGACCTCATTTTATTCATTCATTCATTTATTCATTCATTCATTCATTCATTCATTCATTCATTCATTCCTGCATTCATTCATTTGATTTATATGCTGCTCAATCCCATATTACCAATTTCGGAAGCAGAAATGGGATTCACTTACTTTCCTACCAGTTTGCAAATGTAAGTGCGCATGCACACACGCTCATGCACACTCACTTCGCTTGCAGGTGCCCCATCTCCACATGTGCACAGCCTTCTTCACATGCACACTACTCAATCATTACATCAGGGAGAGTGGGCGGAGCCTACAGCAGTTGCCGCTACCAGTTTACATAATCCAGAGAGAACCAGCTAAATACCACTACTGCTCGGATGGATAGAAGCCTGAATCAACCTTGAGCCGGTGAGATCCAAGCTTCCAAACTGTTGGCCTCCAGTGATCAGCAGAAGTAGCCTGCAGTATTGCATTCTAACCACTGTGCCACCATGGCTCTTGATACTTTTCAGATGTCCAAGATTACCTCCTAGCAAGAGTGGCCTTGCTGACTAAAAATGGGAGTTGCAATTTAATAGAGAAGCGTTGAGGAAGGCTAGAATAACTATCTTAGAATAAATATACTGACTCAAATTCTAAGCCATTATTAAATATAATGTTGAATTGCAAATGTGAGAAATGTGCAAACATAGTAACTTAAAGTCCATGTTAAGGACATAAAGACCTATCTATGTCCGTAATGCACAAATGTGCCACAGTATATTACAAAAAAATAAAAGAAGGAAGCTTTACCAGGCAGAACTGGGAAGAATACATGGAACATAGAATCAAAAGTGGAAAGGAATCTTGGAAGTTTAGTCTAAGTGCAGAACACATTACGTCATCTCTGACAAATAACTATCCAGCCCTTATGTGAGGTCTAGACCTTCCTGCTCTGGAAAGTAGAACTCTTGAAACGGTGTATTTAAAAAAGATTGTTTTATTGAGTGGAAAATGATAGCAGAAACAAGGCAAAGTAGATTATAAATCTCCTTAGGGAATACAGTTAGAATTAAGACATTAGAAATCCTTCCCTCTGGTCAGATGAGGATCCAGCCAGTCCACAAGTATGAAGGTATTGTTGCAATGGCCTTCCTGAGAACTACATAAGGAAGCATTTCCAGGGTCATCTTCCACTAGCTTCAGAGTGAAACAGCCCGTAACCCCCTTAGTACATACCAAGAAAGGTGAGAAAATGTCAAGGCAACTAGGCACCAGGATAAAAGTAGTAGCTGTTAAAGGAAATAGGAAGAGGATACATTCATGGGTCTCCCCTCAGCCCTCAATCTCCCAACTGTATGCCAGTATCTTATATACAACCTATTTAAAGTCTACCAGGAAGAAGAAATCATCACTTCATGTGGCAGCCTATTCCATAATCTAGTGCAGGGATGTCAAGTTACCAGTCTGCAGGCCAGATGCGTCAAGTGCTAGCAAAGGGGGGGGGGAGTCTGGATACATCATGTGATGATGCCATTACACCATGAGTTCAACACTCCTGGTCTAGCAGATTATGAAAAAGCTCCTCCTGAATCAATTTTAATTTATTGATTCCTGTCTTACTCTTCTGGGTCAATAGAAAATCAGTTCATTACCCATTCTAGTAGCAATTCTTCAAATATTTGAAGATTTCTATATTTTCCTTTAGCTGTCTATTATGTAGGTTAAACACATCCATGGGGGGGTATTAATCACAGATTAAAAATTCTTGGGTACCAACAGCCTGGGGGAAAAGAAAGTAGGAATAAACCGGGAAAATTTTCGCAATGAAGGAATTTTCAAAGTAGGGTCCTTCAGGGATAGGAGTTGGATCTAATGCTTTTTAACCTACATACAAATAATCTGGAATCAAGGTGAAATGGCCATGCTTGTTGATGATCTTAGGGTAGTAAAATCAACAAAATATTGATTTTGTCCTCCAAAACTTATTATCCTTTCAGCTACCAAAACTTTTCACAAGTTTGCCATAAAACTAAAACCAAAATTAAAAACAATGCAACCCCCCCCCCAACAAAGATTAAAAGTATGTTATCTTAGGAGGGAATTCCTTTCAAAGAAGTACCAATATCATGTATATAAGCAGTGTTATTTCTTTGTACGCTACCAATATGTACTTGACAAACAAACA
The DNA here is from genome assembly GCF_031021105.1 of Erythrolamprus reginae. Classification (NCBI taxonomy): domain Eukaryota; kingdom Metazoa; phylum Chordata; class Lepidosauria; order Squamata; family Dipsadidae; genus Erythrolamprus; species Erythrolamprus reginae. The sequence goes on along the minus strand of NC_091950.1, from coordinate 96,960,259 downwards.
AACAAATGTAGAGCAGATACAGGAAATACTTTGACTTGAATCAACACAGAATGAGACCTTGAAAATTTAGCCTCCTCCAAGGAACTCAATCCATGGGAGATGATACTTCAGTGGGAAAAAACCACTTTCTCTAGCCTACAGGGCTTTAGCCATGCAAAGCTTTAAAGGTTATAACTTGGATTGCAAAACAGAGATATTATCGTGGCTACTATGTTCTGTGCCAGACTGGACACACAGGCAATCTCAAATAGAGTCTGTAGCAGTTGTCAAACGTGGAGGTTTCCAGTACATGACCACAAAACAAGAAATTACAAATCATTGTCAGAATCAACCAGTGGTAACCAAAATGATTCAATAATATAAATAAAATACATTCAGACTCTGGAACTGATCTTTTTTTGAATCAGTTATTGCTTTAGGCCAGTGATGTTGAACCTATGGCACGAGTGCCACAGGTGGCAAGTGGAGCCATATTTGCTTGCATGTGACCTGTTGCCCTAGCTCAGCTCCAACGTGCATGTGTGTGCTGGCCAGCTGATTTTTTGTTCGCTCAGAGGCTCTTGGAGGGCATTTTTTGCTTCCAGAGAGCTTCTGGGGTGGTGGAAGAGGGTGTTTTACCCTCCTCTCGGCTCCAGGGAAGCCTTTGGAACCTGGGGAGGATGAAACACAAGCCTACTGGGCCTACCAGAAGTTGGGAAACAGACCATTTCTGGCCTCCAGAGGGCCTCCAGTGGGCGGGGAAAGCTGTTTCACCCTCCCCAGGCATTGAATTATGGGTGTGAGCACACGCGCATGCTCAATAGTGCACATACATGCTCTTTGGGCATCCGAGAAAAAAAAGTTTGCCATCACTGCTTTAGACAATACTGTTAGTGATAATATGGTAAAAATCTGACAGAAGATTGGCATACATTCATTCAGCAACTGTTTTGAACTAGCCATGGTGCTGAATAAATAGTTCTTACGACCAATCTTTTAAGTTTCAGCCATTGGAGCGCTCTCTCTCTCTCTCTCTCTCTCTCTCTCTCTCTCTCTCTCTCTCTCTCTCTCTCTCTCCCTCCCTCCCTCCCTACCTCTCTCTCTTCTGATTGTGATCCAGGCACCGAGCAACCATCCTGGATTTCCAAGCATTACAGTATCCCACCAGCATATAATCACGATTTGTGACCATCCTTGCTGGCTTCCCTCATGGAAAATCAATGAGGAAGCCACTAAGATACCCGTCAACCCTCTCTGGTAAACTAGACCGGAAACATGGCTAGTTGAACCAATTATCCTTTATTTTAAAGCTACATTAACAGAATCTTGCAAGTCCCCACTGCAACTTTTAATCATTGATTGATTGGGACAGTTTAATTGTGTGATTGATTAGGGCAGGTCCTTTCTAAACTTATCCGTCTGACCATAAGCTAGATGACCTTTGAAACACCTTCCAAAATTTATTATTCTATGAATTTGAGGTGGTTGACATGTGAATAATCAGCGGAGCTGGAACAAGTTTAGGGTGATTTCAGATATAAAGTTACTATATACTGTGTGTGTGTGTGTGTGAGTGTGTGTGTGTGTGTGTATGTGTGTGTTTGGTATTTAAATTTGTATATTTAATACTTTAGTAGAGTGTGCTGCTTCATAGTTGAAAACGTTCTGGGCATTAGACCACACATGACAAAATTAGAATTTAACCCATGCACTTCATTTCTCTAGAGACTAACAGAATTACATTTCACAGATATTAACTTAATGAAAAAAATCTCATTGGCTTCATTTATATATTGTTTCGGTGAAATAGATCTAGGGCAGAATTTTGTTCATTAATTTTTAGATTTTGTATATTTTATTTCTTGTACATTTAAATTTCTGTCTGTGACTTCAAGGCTTCAAAAATTAGAAAATCGGGCCCATTCACCTTCTCTTGAGAGAAGTGTTTAAAGAGGCATTCGAGCGAAAAAGTATTGCCGTAACTGGTGACACTTATCACTGCCATTTCCCCTGAATAAGGATGCACACCTGTTTGGTGAGTTGGTCTGTAATTCTGTGTGAGCTGAAGTATGTTGTGAATGGAATAATGGAATGCCTTTTTCTGAAAACGCACAAGTAATCATTGAAATATGCATCTCAGGGCAACTGCCTATTCATCCGTTTGCTTGAAAACTCAAGGGGTCCTTCACCCTTCTGTACAACATCTGAACTTGGAAAACTCAACCAGAGCCATTTCTATCTTCCCAACTTCCTTAAGACATCCCAGAGAGGTAAACTTTCTCTTCTTTTTCTTTTGCATGTAATTGAGGTTAGTAAATGAGAACGGATATTGCTTGGCTTTTATTTCAGCCTAGTTGTTTCTCTGCTCAATTGTTTCTCCTCCAAAAAACAATATACTTTACAGGCTTTTTAAGGAAGAAACAGTACATGCAATGGAAGTGGTCAAAGCTGTGGAAGAAATAATTCCCCAGGGCCAAATTGTGTGCTTGACTGCATGTTCAGAGGAGCCCCATTGACTTTAAAGTAGAGCATTCCGTGTATGGGCATCCAAGAGTAGAATTTGGCCTTTAGCATTGAGACACATGCTGGTAAAGGAAGACAGTTTGTGGCAGCTGTTCCATAGATTTTGTTGTTTCGTTGCTATATGAGACAAACTAGGGCAAGTCCTAGTTTGTGTATTGTACATAAAAGAGATGCTACTAAATCCCAAGCTTGCTCTCTCATTGAATAGCAGCCAGTTCTTTACTAAGTAACTTTTTCTTGGGGAAGAAAGGAAAGAAGGGCAATAAATCATGCAAAGTATTCTGTTTCTGGTATGTATCATTATTAAAGGCATTTGGAAGCCCTCTCTTGCGATCCCTGTTTAGATTTGCTTTAAAAAATAAAAGGGCAAGACTTTGTCAGGCAAGAGATGACAGTTACTGTACCCTTTCTTCCCTTCCCTTCCCTTCCCTTCCTCTTCCTCTTCCCTTCCTCCTCCTCCTCCTCCTCCTCCTCCTCCTCCTCCTCCTCTTCTTCTTCTTCTTCTTCTTCTTCTTCTTCTTCTTCTTCTTCTTCTTCTTTTTCACTCTTTGTTATCCTGCAGAGCTAAACATCTAAAATCTAGGCCTTCAGGAGATGTGTGGATATGTATTTGAGCCAGCAATTGTGATGTTCACCAGAACAAACCTGAATGGACGACAGATTTACAGATGATGAGAGGAGGAGAAATCAATTGGACCTAGTGTCAGGTCTGATAAAAGATTTGAAGAAAGGAAGGATTGCTAGACAGTCCTTGGAAGTGAAATAATTCTAGCCAAAATGAAACATGCCCAAACTAAATATTTTCCATGATCAGAAAATAATTATCTCTGTTAAGAGGATATTACTGTGAACCATATTCTTTTTTAAATATCCTCTTAATTTAAGAATGCGGTTCTCACCAGTGGGTTTTTTTTCCCCCATTCAACACTGGACATTGATTTTTTTTTTTTTTCCTGCAGAAGTGTGCATTTCTAATGGAGCTTGAAATTAACATGGCTTTTGATGGGGGCAGGGGCTGTTGCTTTCCTCCTTGATAGTGTATAAATACATGCATGGTGTTGGGAAGTAGATTTCTTTAAAGCCATTGTTAAAAATGCATTAAAATACACACACACAGGACTTTAATTTTATCTAGCTATTGTGGTGAATGGTGATTGCTGCATTGGAATTTCCTTATTTTGCCATTAAGGAAAAGGAAGGATTTTCCATTTTAATTTACCTGCAATTTCAATTAATCTCAAGCTTTGTACTGACAATAGGCACATGTTGAAATCTCTTGTCATTAGTAACCTAGCATTGCCAACAGAGTCAAGGTGGCACAGTGGTTAGAATGCAGCATAGCAGGTTAATTCACTGCTTGCTTACAGGAGTTCGATCCTGACTGACTCAAGGTTGACTCAGCTTTCCATCCTTCCAAGGTCAATAAAATGAGCCAGATTGTTGAGAGCAGTATGCTGATTCCATAAACTGCTTATAGAGAGCTGCAAAGCACTATAAAGCAGTATAGAAAGCTAAGTGCTATTGCTATTATAATTATACTATAACCCGAACTGGAAAGCCAGTTTGATCACCAAGCTAGAAAGACCATGAGTTCAAATCTTGCATTAGCCGTGAAAGTTAAGGCAAGAGCCTAGGTGGCACCATGGTTAGAGTGCAATATTGCAGGCTACTTCAGCTGATTGCTAGCTGCAGTTCGGCAGTTCATATCTCACCAACTCATTGACTCAGCCTTCCATCCTTCCGAGGTGGGTAAAATAAGGACCCAGATAGTTGGGGTCAATATGCTGACTCTGTAAATGTCTTAGAGAGAGCTGTAAAAGCACTATGAAGCAGTATATAAATCTAAGTGCTATTGCTACTGCTAACGCCAGCTGGGTGACTTTGGGCCGGTCACCCTCTCTCAGCCCAATTCACTTCACAGTGTTTTTCTTGTGAAGAAAATAGGAAGAGGAAGTTGATACGGTTGCCACCTTGAGTTATTTGTAAAAATAAGAAAAGCAGGAGACAGACCCGTAGATTAGAGATTTGCAACCGATGCCCATGGGCTAAAATAAGGTCCTGCAAAAATAGAGTTTTTTCAGTTGTCCTAGAATAAAGGAGAATGGGGTTTAAGGCCACCCACCTTAATTAAGTGCAAAAAATTAACTTTGTTTTTCTGCTGCTTATTAACAATGGCTTTGTTTTTAAAGTGTTGGTTGGTCAGAGCTTTACAGGTTGTTCATAACCATCCGCTTCAGACTTTTGGGAAATGTGACTTTTAAAGCATGCATATGTGCCTCAAAAGAATGACAGTTACCTGTTCAGCCTTTTGCCTCCACGGAGAAGTTACTCCCAATTGGCACTTTTTTCTAAAATCCATGCATGTGGTAGCAGCTCACATATGATGAAAATATTTTTAAAATTATATTTGTTACAGCCACACAGGATCATCTGATTATATTCAACTTCTGTTCTCTACTTACAAACTCTGTTCCTGTCTATTTTCCCCTTGATCCTGATAAACACAATGTTCTGGGATGTTTTGTGGTGATTCTGATAAATGAGTTCATAAAACAAGTAACTAGCTCTTGCTGTTTGCTGTTCTAGTCACAAGCCGGCAATGAAAGAAGTAACTTTAGAGGCAGAAAAACTATTTGGAATACAATGATATCTTTTTTATTTTATTTTATTTATTTTCTCCATACACAATATTATGTATTATAAGATATCATAAAATCTCTGCCATAGTAACACATTTTGCTGCATTCTTTGATTAGTAGAAAATATTGCATTTTTCAAAAGAGATAAATCACACAGTTTTGACAGCCATTCCTTGACATCTGGTATAATATTACTTTAACAATTTCTTAGAATAATACCCACCCTGCTCAATACAACCTTAATTCCAGATAGAGAGTCAAATCCCTAAACTCTGGCATGTAATTCAATACTACATTAACATGTTTCACATTTAAAGATTTTTTTCCTCATAAATATGTTTATATACATTAATATACTATTCCAAACAAGATACCAAATTGTCACATGACCAGCATAGAAAATCTGATGTTCATCTTTTCAAATGTATTTTCTGGGAGTCAAAAACATTATAAACATGTTTTGTTAATGAAACAACCTTAATCTCACATCTGTAGTTTTAATATTTTAAGGATATTACATTTTCTTAGTCCATGTTCAAAATATTCCTCTATAAATATAGTGTTCGGAATTTGATAGATGTACATGTATGTTATAAATTTTAATTCTGCCATAGATTCTACCAAATAAAGAAAGCAACTCAATAGCCTTTGAATATCTGGTCTATATTTATCTAGATTAGAAAAATCTAGAAGTCTAGATGTTCAATGTATCCCCACTGTTGTGAATTGGGAGGACCAAATTTAATTGGAAATTGGAAAGAATCAGAATAAAGGTACATGCTCGTCAGCCTATGTACCATACTTTTCAATACTTATAGTCACAATGAACAGTGGGTAAACTGTTCCTCTCAAATAGATTCCATTGAATTTGAAAAAAAATAATTCATAATCTCTCTGGAACAGTTGAGCAATTCATTGTGCATTATTTACAAATAGATAGCACATATTTCACTGTCAATCAAATAAAAAAAGATAATAATTGGCAAGCCCTCATGCTCATGAATACAAAGAGCAAGAAGTACATCTGTATATCAAATCTGACTGCCCAAGAGACCAGATTGTTGGTTCAGCAATTTTCTGTCAGATAACTATTAGTTGTTGTTGATACAGAGGGAAAGTCATTAATTAAGAAGAAAGGACTAATGTAGGTCACGGGGGAAAATCAGATACAAGAAAATATCCTTCATACTGTTGCTTGGTATTTGTAAGAATAAATTTATAATAAAACAGTGCCATTATTCCCTCATATTTTTTTAAAAAGCTGGATTTGAAACTCTGTTTTCTCTAACTTTTTCTTTCTTTCTTTCTTTCTTTCTTTCTTTCTTTCTTTCTTTCTTTCTTTCTTTCTTTCTTTCTTTCTTTTCTTCCTTTCTGCTGTCTTTGACTCTACAGCCTTCCTTTTCAAGTGCTCCTCTGTTATTTGTTTCCACAACTAAAATTGAACAGTCATATCAGATTAAAACCTCTATAGATGTCACGGTTTTTGTGGGAAAGTTTCCGTGAAGTACTGCCATGCTGAAAGCTTCAGAGAAAAATTGGCTAATGGAATCTGATTTCAGATGTGGTGAAGTCTATTAAGGTAAAGAGAGATCAGGCTTAGATGCCTGACAAAAAGTATGAGCATCGGAGATGATATAAATATTAATAGGATTACAAATAATACTGAACAAAATTGTAAATGAACTGGAAAAACAATGAGGGAGGGATGCAGGGAGGGAGTGAAGAAGGAAGGCAGGAAGGAAGGAAGGAAGGAAGGAGGGAGGGAGGGAGGGAGGGAGGGAGCTATTAAAGTTATCTCTCAAGAGAATCAAATTTCTCTGCCCTCCTTGGTTGATTCAGCCTTCCATTCTTCTGAGGTCAGTAAAATGAGAACGCAAATTGTTGGGATCAATATGCTGACTGCTTAGAGAGGGCAGTAAAAGTACTGTGAAGCAGTATATAAGTCTAAGTGCTATTGCTATTGCTTGCCACGGCCTCACGTCCTGTCAAGCAAGCCATTCCTAATTAGTGTTCCTGAAACAATTCAGAATGTCACATGGACATTATTTACAGATGGCAGAAGGACCATGTTGCACTGGAGGTGAGTTTGGGCACCTGCTGTGTTCATAGCTGTCCTGCAGAAATGAAAGCATTTGCATATTAATTGTTCAAATCTCCTACTTCCCCTGTCCCTCAAAACCAAGCTAGTGCTGTGTCACTGACTTTCTTTGTCCTGCAGGTAGCTCAAGCATGTTTCTTTTCATTGTTTTACTTTCTCATTTGGCACTGCACCAGGAAAAATAATAATAATTATACTCTTCACAATCAGTTTGAGACTATACAGCTGGCATCAGCTCAGGTACTTCTCCACAGAACCTATAAAGTCAGATTTGTTTCTATGTGAGGATAATATCAAGGGAGCTGTAGGAGCAGATTCATGCACCGAACAGGCACTGGACCAGACAATATCCATAATTCTTTCCACCCTTTATATTCTACATAATATTTCTAAGTGTCATTAAAACCACTTCCCTTGGCCTATTTGCTCCCCAGCAGCCTGAGATCATTGTGGTTTTGATCTCTTCAGAAGTTTGCATTCTTTACAGTAACCATTGTTCTGAGAAAGATCATGTAGGGACCTATGGCAACTGTGGAATGTGGCTTCTGACTAACTTAAAATTAATTGGCTCATTTAGGGCACGTCCTCACAATATCCTGAAGATGCTGTGCTTCTGTCAGCTTGACTTTATACCAGAAACCCTATCCAGACTGGGATAGCTAGGCAGGAGCCTGCAAAGTATGCTACTATGTCATGCCACTGAAAAATACCTTTGCTGATATGCCCTCTCACTTTCTGCTTCTTGGCAACATAGACAAACACACACACATACATGCACACCCCCACACAACACACACCCACACAAGCAAAATGCACATTTTATTTTCATTTATTTATCAATCAAATGTACAGAACCACACCTTTATTATACATATATTAATCAAATTTTTATAACCTACATGGCAATAGGTAAAAACCGAAAACATGAAAAGAATAAATACAAATGTGAAAGGCCCTAATAAAAGATAACCTTTTAAAAACTGGAAATGCAATGCATAGTTGAACAAAATAAAACTACCTCCTTCAACAATGGAGCCACATACTCTACATGAAAAAGTGCCCAAAACATTTTCCTCTTTGCCTTTTGTCTGCTTTTCCTGAATAAGGTTTTCTACATATTCTATTGCACTGTAATTATTCCTTAGGCAAGAAATTATTATAAAATGTGCCTTACACACAGAGCACTTTTTGGAGAATTTGGTCCAGTCATTTTGGCTATGTTGGGTTGCTGCTTCACATTTATATATTGTGTATATTTCTATGTTATGAAGTGTTTTGGTTTACTGTTTGTTTTTCTGTTGTATGACATATTAGTCCAACAAAGAATCAAATAAATAAACACCACTAATTCAAAACCTACAGAAAAGTTTGGTCTTTCTTTCTTTCTTTCTTTCTTTCTTTCTTCCTTCCTTCCTTCCTTTCTTTCTTTTAAGATCAAGTGCACCATTTCATCATTTTCAGTCCCTCTGTTTAGAAAAAGTCTGTTTCAATTACATGGGTTAAGCGAAAGTCTATTTATATATAAAATGGGAAAATAATACATTTAAAAGTATGACTGATGTGTTTTAGGACAGTTGAGGTTATTAGTGAAAGATAGAAGGATACTGAATGCTGTTCAGAATGTAGAACAAACATTAGTTTGTAGTGTCAGAAATATAACTGGGGGAAAATACCCAAGAAAAGAAAAGTCATAAAAGAAACTAGAAGAAATGATGAACTATTGCAGAGGGAAAGAAGAATGGCTGCCCTATCACCAGAATGGACCAGCAACATTTTCGGCATGCAGGAATTGATACTGTTGCCAGGAATTCCCAAACAGCCTGCTTCTTCTACTTCTGTTGCTCAGACATTGCTGATTTGTTTGTTTGTTGTGCTTTACTTTCTTCTAGACCATTGATGGCTAACCTTTTACAGCACGATGTGCTGACCTGCAGGCCAGAAATGGCACCTGAAACCATCCCGCCTAGACCATGCAGCGTTGCTGGACTTCATGCATGCAAGAGTGCTGAAATCCAAAAGAGCAGCATTCCAGCATGCATGATTGTACTGACACCTGAACTTCCAGTTGATGGGATGACATCTTGAGTAGTTGATGGAGTTGATGTTTGCAGATTAGGAATGACATCCTGAGTACTTGTTGGCGTTGATGTTTGCACATTAGTTGGCTGTTTTGTAACATATGTCTGTGGTGCAACACCCCGGGTTTTAGTTTGGCTCCAAGTTTGTTATCTGGCTATGTGTTTATGCCATGTGTCAGTTTGCTTTGTGTGAGTGTCGGAGGAGGGTGCAGCAATTGGAAACATCAACTAATCTACAAACATCAACTCCATCAACTACTCAAGGTGTTACCCCATCAACTAATCAAGATGTCACAACACAGTCAACTAACCTGCTTACAGCAATTACACCAGCACTCCATACCCACCCACCAACATTTAGAGAAAGATGGCAGATCCAACCATGCTTTGTTTGCCCAGCACAAAGCCGAAAACACCAGCCTGAAGATGATGAGTGGGACTTCATCAAAACATCACCAAGATACCATCAATCTTACACAGAAAAAGACCAGAATATGCTAAGACCTCAAGACCTACACACACACACACACACACACACACACACACACACACACACACACATACATATATATATATATATATATATATTATATATATAAAAAACCATATATATATACCCACTGGGACTTGAATCCTCTAGGCTACAGTATCCAATCCCTTCAGCTCTGCACCAGGGAAGGGTTACATATTTTTGTGTCGAATCACCCTGGTGTATTGAAGGAACATCACAGCTCCTTATTTGCCTCTCGGCCCAACCCAGGGCCATTTCCAAGGCAGTTAATTTTATTGATAGCCGACAATTCTATCTGTATGTGTCACATGTTTTTGTTTTTTTTGCTGAATTTGAAAATTAAGGGAGACTAGGATAGATCTATTTCAGCCTTATTTTGGCCTCATCAGCTAGCCATACCCACTGGGATTTGAACCTGCAACCTTTTCCTTGTAAGGCAGAAAATTATCCTCTATGCTACAGTATCCAATCCCTTCAGCTCTGCACCAGGGAAGGGTTACCTATTTTTGTGTCGAATCACCCTGGTGTATTGATATTATTCATATATATATGAATAAATAAATATGAAACCTAAGATTTCAAGAAAAAAGGGACGCATCTGAACCCCATTTCTGATGTCCCCACCTCACCTGCTCAAATCGCATAATTTCTATGTTGACAGAGACTTGAGATCAAACTTGAATTAGTTTCAACATGAGTACCATTTCCTACAGCTAAGAGGCCCAGCTTAATGTAAAGGACTTCTTTTCATTAAATTTAGCAAGCATAAAGAAGCCTTTTACTTAGGACTGGGGCGGGATTCTACCTTTATTTATTTATTTATTTATTTATTTATTTATTTATTTATTTATTTATTTATTTATTTGTTTGTTTGTTTGTTTGTTTGTTTGTTTGTTTGTTTGTTTTTCAATTTCTAGAATGCCCAACTCCCTGAAGGCTTATTGCCCTTCAGGGTAAAATGCCCCCTGCTACATTTCTCCCCTTCCTTTTTATTTCTATTTTGAACCCAGAAATTGAGCTAAGAGCCATTTGTATAACATCTTTTAACATTTGACAATCCTTGAGTTCAGGCAGAGAGTGCAATCATCTCTAAAAGTGCTTGAGATTATTCTGTCCGCAGTCAGATCATATGTTTAATCTATCTCTCTAAATTGCTGCTATCCTGATACTACTACTACTATTACTGTTTTCTCCTTGTTGAGGATGGTGAAGAAGTTTCCATAAATTGAGTTGGCCTTGGACATTTCTCCATTTTAGATATTTCATTCCTAATTGCTGGTTGATTGACCATGCATTCCAGTTCCAAACAGTCCTCCTTTCCACTGCAACTCTCTTGTTTTCTTGGGGTTTTTTTTCAATGAAAGACAATTCCTTGCAAGGAAATGCTTTTGGCTTGTAGAGTTTTTGTGGCTGCACAGTTGTTAGCAGTACTTATCATTTTTATTAGCTAAGCTGTCCATATTAAAGTGATAGACTTTTTTAATACAATGAAGAACATCTCAGGGAGCACGAATAAGTTAATTTTCTATTTAACCTAGGAGCAGATGGTTATAGAAATATTATGTATAAATAAATTATGGAGAAAATACCCGCACTTACGGTTAAGATTATTTGGAATGGCCTTTCTAAGGGAGAGAACAAGAGAGGGCTTTTTGCTTGTTTGGAACTGTATTCTTCACTGCAGCTGCCTAAGGGGATCAATTTTATATTTAATCAGTTTGGCTTTTAGCCCAAAGTTATATAGCAAAGCTACAGTGGTTGCACCCTTGAGCCTTGTTCTACTAGGCATTGTCCTAGCCATCTTCAAAGAACTTACAGATATATTTTTTTGTCAAGCATGTACAAGGTAGCAGACATTGGTATAACATAAACATTAGCAAGGTAGGTACAGGCAAATTAGGCAATAGGAGAGTTGGACAGGAACAGTAGGCACAAGGGTGTGCTTATGCACGCCCCTTACAAACCTCTTAGCAATGGAGTAAGATTGAGTGTAGATCAGTGGTTCCCAACCTTTTTTTACCCCTGCCCCACCTAAGCATCTCTAAAATCCTCATGCTCCCCTCCCCCCGTGACATATAAGTCTTACTATTCAAAAAGTGAACTCCTACTCATGTGGAGGAAGTCTAAAAAGGCCATTAACTTGGTTTAAACAAGGCTCCAATTGCTCCTATTAAAAATCAAATTGGCCCCACATTGGGAACCAGGGCTGTAGATAGTCCATTTTGGGGGTTTGTGGAAGAAACCACAGAGTCAGGTAGTGCATTCCAAACACTGATTACTCTGTTGCTGAAGTCGTATTTTCTGCAGTCGAGTTTGGAGCAGTTTATATTAAGTTTAATTATTAAGATAATAATCTTCACAGCATTTATCTTCTTCGATACTGAACAAGGCAGTCTTTCTCTTTTTTTAAAAAAAATATTTTTATTGTTTTCAAAATAATAAGACATAACAAGATAGACAAACATAAAATAGGCAAAACATAACACATAACATAAAAAGGAGCTACAATTGCTCCACTCAGTATTGAAGTCATTTTAATACAGAAAGGAAAATTTAATTATAATTTAGATCAATTCAGAGAAGTAAACATTTCTATAAAATTTCTTTATATAATCTATTCTATATCTAATAAATTTAACTATTAAACTCTATACTTCAACATAATTAAACATTCCTTTTATTCCACCAACAATTCCCACGGCCGACTTACCGGCCGGTGGGGTTTGCGGCGATCGGCGGTGGAGGAGGCCGCCATGTTGGGGGGCGGAGTCACGGCACCCACGTTGGGGTGCCGTGACCACGTGGTGCGGTGCGTGGGCACCGATTGGCCGGGCGAGCAAGGCAGCCCTATAAAAGGGGGCTGCCTCGTGGCGCAGCAGTCTCGCCCGGAGCATCGTGAGGCGAGGCTGCTGCTGCCGGCGTCGTCCCGGATTGCTGCGTCACAGGCCCGAAGGCCTGCTGAGCAGCCGATCGTCGCGGGAGCGTCGGCCTCGAAGACAGAAGAGCCGCGAGCGGCGGCTGGAGGCTTAGTTCGCCTCGGCGACACCCCCCACAGGGTTTGGAGGCGCATTTGGTCAGGGTTGCATGGCGGGGGGTGGACGGAGTCGCTCGGGGGCACAGCGGCGGGCCTCGGGGGGGCAGGCCGGAGGGCCAGGGGGCCCCCCCATTGAGCCACGCCGCACTGGGAGGAAGCGGGCCCCCAAGCGGAATTGGAGTGAAGCCCCGGGGGCTCGGCCGGCAGGGAGGCCGGTGGAGGAAGGCAGCCCCAGCGGGGAGGTGAGCCCCCAGGGGCGCGCAGTGGGCCGTAGGGGGGCCTCCTCAGGGGCGAGGGGTCGACGCCAGGGCCGGGCCCTGCCGGTGGCTGCGCCGGGGGGAGCGGGCGAGGCCACTGGGGCAGAGGAGGTGACTCCCAGTGGGTCAGATACGGGGCTGTCTGGGGCTGAGGCCCCTGCTACAGGGCATGCCAGGAGGGGGCAGAGGGATGGGGATTCCCTTTCGGTTTCCTCACATCTACTGTCTTCCTTGCTTGAGAAACTTGATGAAAGGCCAAGGAAGCGGGGCAGGTCATGGCGGGGCCGTGCCACGGGCGTGGACAACGCAGAGGGGTCTCGGAGCTCATCGGGGTCTGCGGACAGCCCGCGGAGGGCGCGCGGGTCTCGGCGCGCAAAACAGAAAAGCAGGCGGCGGAAGGCCAGGAGAACAGTGTCCGGCTCCGAGGACGCAGACGACGACTCTTCTCACTGGGGTGAGTGCCCTGTGCCTAGGCACCGGTGGTCCCTCCCAAGAGGGCCTCGCGGCAGGCTACGGGCTGCAAAACGCACGACACATGGGGGTCAGAGGACATGGCGCTCCCGCACAGCTGCTCAAGTTTGGAGGAGGGGGCGTAGAAGGGTAGTGGCCGGGAGGCACAAGAGGAAGAGGGATTCCTCGAGGGATAGCTCAGGGTCGACCACCTCGGGGTCCACCAGCACCTCTTTTGATAGTGATAATCCTTTTGCACCTGGCCTACCGGACACTCCGCTTAGTATGCACATGTCCCAGACCCTCAAGCGTAAAATTTGGCGGGGCGCTTATGTGGACATTTTTCAGATTTTGCTACCTGAGAAGTCTAAGAGGGAGAAGGATAAAGAGGGTAAGAAGGGGTCGGATGACCCGAAAGGCACCAAAATGGACAAGGGAATTCTGTCGTGGGCGTATGCATTTTTGGCCTACCACTCTGTGGTTGTGGAAGAGGACGTCCATAAGACCCATGAGCTCATCTTGTACATGAACATGATTCTGAGAGCGTATCAGGAGTTTGGGGGGGAGGCTTGGAAGCGTTATGACGAGGACTTCCGTAGGTTCGCCGCCCACAATAGACACTGGCCTTGGGATATGAGGCATAATGATTTGTGGCTTCAGGCCACGCAGCAAGCGTCGACTCCGGCCAGTGGGCGAACGCCCACAGGTCATCTGCTATTGACGACGGGCAAGGAGGCTACTCTTCCCCGCCCGGCGGTGGGGACGGGGACCCCGGCCTCCAGCCAGCGCAGCACGACTGGGTCGTCCTTTCGAGGCCAGCCGTACTGTTACGAGTACGGCGCCAGGGGGGCCTGTTCCAGGTCATATTGTCGTTTTCGCCACGCCTGCGCCTTGTGTAGTGGTAGGCACCCGACCTCCCCTTGTTACAGGGGACGGGGAGGGGCCGGCTCCAAGGACGCCATGACCCCCGCCAAACCCCAACCTGGGGGAGCTCAAGGTAAGGGGCCCAACCCCCGTTAGATTGGACAGGTTGCAGCATTGGCTCACCGGCTACCGCCCCAAGAAGGGTGCGGCTTTTCTGCTCACGGGGTTCTCCGCGGGCTTCAGGATCCCGTACGGGGGGCCGCGTAGGGCCTGCATGGCGGACAATTTGAGGTCGGTGGCAGGTATGGGCCACGTAGTGCGGGACAAAATTATGAAGGAGGTGCGCGAGGGCCGGGTTTTGGGCCCCTTTGCGGAGCCCCCCCTGCCCTTCCTGCAGGTGTCCCCACTCGGGGTGGTGCCCAAGAGGGCCGCGGGAGAGTTCAGGCTCATACATCACCTGTCGTTCCCCCCTGGTGAATCGGTGAACGATCACATTCCCGAGGAACTCTACTCGGTGCGCTACACACCATTCGAGACGGCTGTCACGATGGTCCGGGCGTGCGGAGTGGGGGCGCTGATGGGGAAGTGTGATATCAAATCGGCCTTTCGGCTTTTGCCCATTCACCCGGGGGATTTCGACCTGTTAGGTTTTCAGTTTGAGGGCGGGTTCTTTGTTGATAGGGCCCTGCCAATGGGTTGTTCTGTATCCTGCTCGCTGTTTGAGAAGTTTAGTTCATTTTTGGAGTGGGCACATGTTAAAAGTTCAGGCATTGCGTCTGTCGTGCATTATTTGGATGATTTTCTCTTCGCGGGGCCGGCGGGCTCCGATGATTGTCAGCGGGGAATGACAGGTTTCCAGGCTTTATGCTTGGATTTGGGTGTACCTTTGGCTCACGAAAAGACCGAGGGGCCTTCGACCAGACTGACATTTTTAGGCATCGAGGTGGACTCCGTTGCACAAACGTGTAGGCTACCCGATGATAAACTGACTAGACTCAAGGAAGCGGTGAGGGTTGCCCGAGCCGCAAAGAAGGTGACTCTTAGACAGGTTCAGGAGCTGGCTGGCCTGCTAAATTTTGCTTGTCGTGTGATTGCGCCGGGTAGGGCCTTTATGTTTAGACTGTATAGGGCAACGGTTGGTTTGACAAAACCGCACCACAGGATCAGGTTGTCGAAGAGCGTTAGGGAGGACCTCGTGGTGTGGCAAGGGTTTCTGGACGGGTACAACGGTGTGTCATTGTGGAGACAGGATATGCTGTTGAAAGCGGACTTTCAAGTGAAGTCCGATGCGGCGGGCACGACCGGTTTTGGTGTGGTGTGGCAGGACAAATGGTTTCGTGCTGACTGGCCGCAAGAGTGGCGCGGTGAGGCCATCTGTCGGGATTTGACGTTTTTGGAGCTATTCCCAATTGTTGTGGCCATCGAGCTGTGGGCCACCAGTTTTGCCGGTAAGACAGTCCACTTCTGGTGCGACAATATGGCGGTAGTACACGTAGTGAATACACTCTCCTCTAGGAACGAGCGGGTTATGGGTTTGGTCCGGCATATGGTAGCGAGATGTCTTGCCAATAATATGCTTTTCCGGGCCCATCATGTTCCAGGGGTAAGAAACGGGGTGGCTGATGCACTGTCAAGGGGGCAGTTGGCTAGGTTCCGGCTGCTTGCCCCACAGGCCGAGGAGCACCCGGAAGCAGCCCCACAGCATCTGTGGCTGATTGGAGGGCCGACGTAAGCAAGGCCATGGATTTGTCCATAGCCCCCAGCACCAGGAGAGCATACCAGCGGGCAGGTAGGGAATTTTGGGCTTTTCGTCATGATAGGAGATACGATCAGCTTTGGCCTGCCCCGGTCGAACACCTGCTCGAATTTTGCGCGCTTAACCGCCGCCGTGGGTTGTCTGCCCAGACGATTAGGGGCAAGCTGGCGGGCTTGGCCTTCGTAGCCAAGTCCCGGGGTTTTTTGGACACCACAGGGGATTTCAGGATTAGGAAGACATTGGAGGGGTGGATTAGGGAGAAAGGTCAGGCCCAGGGTGACAGCAGGCGTCCCCTAAAGCTCGCCCACTTGATGGGGCTTTACGAGCTGTGGGGTCAGCTCTGCCGCTCTGAGTATGAGGCATCACTGTACCACGCGGTTGCGGTGACCTTGTTTTTCGGGGCTTTTCGGGTTAGCGAGGTTCTTGTAGCTTCCCGAGCCGATAGCTCCGGACAGGCATTCACCACAAGGGATATTAAGTTAGGTCGTAGCTCGGTGTCCCTGAGGCTTCGACGGTCCAAGACCGACCAGAGGGGTAGAGGTGTGACGGTCCAACTTTCCCGGGCTAACAACCGGTGGGTGTGCCCGGTGGCGGCTCTGGTGGTGTATTGGGCCCATAGGGGTGAAGAGCCGGGTTTTTTGTTTTGTCATGTGTCCGGTGAACCCCTTACCAGGTACCAATTCTGGGCTGTCACGTCCAAGGCGCTGGCAAGGCTGGGCTTGGACCCCAGACGTTACGGGACTCACTCATTCAGAATAGGTGCAGCGTCGTTGGCAGCAGTCGAAGGTTTCAGCAGGCTGGATATAAAGACAGTGGGCCGCTGGAGATCTGGGGCCTTCCGGACGTACATCCGCCCCTAGGTGAGTGGGGCGGGGCGGGGGGTTGTGCTGGGCCGCCAGTCTGATGCTGCTCTGCTTCCTCCCTTTCTCTAGCACGTCTACTTGACTGGCGCCGCAGAATCCTGATATGTGGCCACAGCATGGTGTACTGGGCCGAGAAGAGGGCCCGTGAGACGACGCCCGGCACGCAGTTGGAGATGGATCGAGCGGTTGTTCAGTGGCTGGGCCGTCGAGGCCTACAGTGGCGCGAGGTTCTTCCCCTGTTGTTCAACAGTGGGAAGGTGCAAGGGGTGCCGGGCTGTTTGGTTTTGCACGTTGGTGGGAACGATCTGGGAGCAATGACAGGTGTGGAGCTGCTGTGGCACATTTGGGAGAGTTTGCAAGTGATCTGGGAGCGGTGGCCAGATACGTGTGTGTGGTGGTCCAACATCCTGCCTAGGAGGAGTTGGCGGCAGGCTAGGAGCCCTATCGCAGTGGATAAGGCTAGGAAGAGGGTAAACAGAGCGGTTAAGAAGTGGGTGATTCAGGCTGGGGGTGGAGTGATAGACCATCCAGACATCAGGGCATCCCTCATAGACTTGTATAGACAGGACGGTGTACACTTGACCGATAGTGGGAACGATAAATTTATAGCCGACCTGCAGAGGTGCCTGCACATATATGTGCAGGGGGGGGGAGCAGGGGGAATAAATTAAAATTTCACCCCCTGCTGTGGCCGATAGGGGGCGGAAAATAAAGTAAATAGCAACTGGTGAGCTCCTTTAGGGGCACCTCTACTGAGGTGAGGGGCGAGCTCCTTCTCGGATTACAGGGCTCGACCGGCCTGGGTTCGGGGAGTGAGTCGCTCCTGTGGCTTGCTTGCTGGAGTTTAACATAGACCAGTAGCGAGCCATCCCACACGCCAGGGGTGGCGTAGTAACGGTGCAGGGGGTAGGTGTAGTTTACCATGACCCGCACCCAGTTTCAAGGAGTTTTCGCCCGAGGGTTGCTCTGTCTGAATTGGCTTAAGTTATTCCGCCCCCATTTGATTTTGCACCCTGCAGGTCATGTGGGGTTAATGGTTTAAATAAGTTAAGCAGTTAAGAAGTTAAGTTGTTTGAATAAAAAGTGACCCCGTTATACCCACACCTTGTGTCCGACTATTACTCCGCCTGCGCCGCAATTCCCACGGCCGACTTACCGGCCGGTGGGGTTTGCGGCGATCGGCGGTGGAGGAGGCCGCCATGTTGGGGGGCGGAGTCACGGCACCCACGTTGGGGTGCCGTGACCACGTGGTGCGGTGCGTGGGCACCGATTGGCCGGGCGAGCAAGGCAGCCCTATAAAAGGGGGCTGCCTCGTGGCGCAGCAGTCTCGCCCGGAGCATCGTGAGGCACCCACCCACCCTCCCTCTGTTACAGGGTGCATATGATGGGTCGCCCTCCGGGGGGCCGAGTAGGAATTTTTTGCAGTCGCAGCAGAATTGGACGAGCTGCGATTGTTTTTTCGCCTACTCCACTCTGTGTGTGGGAGTGTGGTTAGGGGGTGGCCCCACCATCTAGTGCCCCCCCCCTTAGGGTCACTGGGGGGGAGGGGTGGCCGATAGGGGTTGGAAAATAAAGTAAATAGCAACTGGTGAGCTCCTTTAGGGGCACCTCTACTGAGGTGAGGGGCGAGCTCCTTCTCGGATTACAGGGCTCGACCGGCCTGGGTTCGGGGAGTGAGTCGCTCCTGTGGCTTGCTTGCTGGAGTTTAACATAGACCAGTAGCGAGCCATCCCACACGCCAGGGGTGGCGTAGTAACGGTGCAGGGGGTAGGTGTAGTTTACCATGACCCGCACCCAGTTTCAAGGAGTTTTCGCCCGAGGGTTGCTCTGTCTGAATTGGCTTAAGTTATTCCGCCCCCATTTGATTTTGCACCCTGCAGGTCATGTGGGGTTAATGGTTTAAATAAGTTAATCAGTTAAGAAGTTAAGTTGTTTGAATAAAAGTGACCCCGTTATACCCACACCTTGTGTCCGACTATTACTCCGCCTGCGCCGCAATAAACCTTTTGCAAAGTTTTATAAAATTCTGTTTCCACTTGATTATTCAACCGCCTCGTCATCATATCTAATTCTGCGCATTCCATAATCTTACTAAAAACCTCATCGTCCTTGGGGATTTCCATATCTTTCCATTTTTGTGCAAAAACAATCCTTGCAGCTACTAAAATATGAATTATTAAATAGTATATTTCTTTTTTATATTTATCATTTGTAATACCTAATTTAAAAAATTCTGCAGTCTTCTTAATTTCTTGTTCTGTTATTTCTCTTAGTCATCTTTCCAGTCTTTCTCAATGGCAAGAACCAGACAATCATTTCTAAGAGTTTTTGATAAAGGCTTATACCCATCAGTTCCCCAAAGGGAATACAAACACATTTGTTTCCAATCCTCTGTAATTCTTGGTTTAAAACTATTATAGGTATGAGGCCAAAAATGATAGTGAAATAATGGTGGAACTAGTAAGTATAGGGCAGACAGTGCTATTTTTTGCTTGGGCTATATATGCTTCAAACATTATTTCGCAGAAGTGCTTCAGATTCAAAGTGCAGCATCTTTGCTATTCATTAAAATAGCCTGATATTTTTCAAGCTTCTGTGTGTGTGTCTAAGGGGGGTTACTGCTGTTTTAACCAATTTTGTCATTGTTAAAACTGAGCACTTTTTTCCCAAGTTCACACAGAAGCATGAGGGGGAAAAAATCAGGCTGTTCTATTGAATACTAGAAAGGATCTTACTTCCAAATAATGTTTAAGTCTGCCAGTGGTTATATTAAAAAGCTATAATAAAATATCAAGCTGCACATTGTACTCAAAAGTTCTTCTTAAATTAATCATCTACTTAAATCTTCTCACAACCCACAGCCACTATTAACTCTAACCACCTGTTTTGTGTGCCTGGTCTTCTCTCTGTTGCTAACATCAGATAGAGGGAATTAAATTTCCCAGAGCTAAAGCGCAACAGTAGTTCAGTCAAAACACTTGCCAGTAAATAGTAGATTGAGTTTGGTAAAATTGTCCTCTGCAATTTAATTCTGCTGGTTCATATTCAAAAATTAAGAACTCCATTTCAGTAAGCATGACACAATTATAAAATGAATAGCATTAGCTGAAATGCAGTCTTCAGACAATCTTGTCCTTTAGCTATGCCATCTGCAGTCCTCAGCCTCACTGTAATGGTTTCTTTTATTGAAAGAAAATCCATTTGGAGTTCAAACCATGCAGGCAGATTCCAGTGTCAGATCCGGAGAAAACCAATGTATTTTGGTATGAGATTAAATCTCTGCCTATTGAATTGCCTTAGGAGTATAATTGATGGTTATGTTGTGAGTCATTGTATTCAAGGTTTTGTAGTTTAGATGGGTATGCTAACCAATGCACTAAACTAAGTTAAACAAAGCTGTCCCTGACTGACCTCCTGGAGGCTCTCCTCCTCTTGTCTCCTTGTCTCCTAGACAGCACCTATTTCTTCCATTCCCCAAGGTCACCCCACGCTTTCCAATATATTGATATAATCCATGATAACATCACAGTGAACTTAACATTCTAAGTAGAAGGAGGAAAAATACAAGCCAGCTTTTATTGTTGATTAACTGAGACTTACAAAATGACACGAAACACAAGAATATTGGAAATACTAAAGGAGATGTTTGAAGAATGGAGCCAGAAATTAGTAGCTACAATAGCAATACTATGGTTAATTGTATCTGATTCTATGGATAGGTTATGTCCAAAAAATGTCAAGAAGGAAATGACTGACATGGACCAAATTTTGTACTGAAAGTAGAAGTACAAATAACAGGCTGAGAAAATTATTTGGAAATAAATGTTTTAGTGAATACTAAAAAAAAGCTGGCTTAAGTTTTAAAAATAAAGGGGGAAATACAAATGACAAAGCAAGAAAAATTGCCTGGATGTAGGTTCTTAACTGGGTCTACAAAAAACACCTTCACAACTTTGAACAATCTTTATCTGAGATAAAAAAGAATTGAAGAGGAATTTAATCCTACCACAATATTTGAATGAAGTCAAGGTTAAGTATTAAAAGTATAAGGGGGGAATATAAATTTGGTTTATTTGATTAGGATTAAAATAAGACATTTATTTGCAAATTCCTGGCAATTCTTTACTCACTCTTTGCTCCCCAAATAAATACAGACTGTGAAAACTTCACACTGGACTTCAAGTGTCTTGTAGTGTATGCCTCTCCATTCTTCCTCCATGCTCTGGGTCCTTGGTTTCGAAATGAAATGCAAAGGTTTCCCCAGTCTGTGTTGATTTGAGGAGCCATGTCATCTGCTGGTGCTGGTTCACTATGCTCCATTAAGTCCAGGGTCAACACAGCCATCTACCACGAGATTTTGGAGCACTTCATGCTTTCTTCCACAGCCGAGCTTTATGAGGATGCTGACTTCATTTTTCCAGCAGGACTTGGCACTTGCCCACACTGACAAAAAAACCAAAAGTTGGTTCAATGACTGTAGGATTATTGTGCTTGATTGGCCAGCAAACTAGTCTGACCTGAACCCCATAGAGAATCTATGGGGCATTACCAAGGGAAAGATGAGAGACATGAGACCGAACAATGCAGAAGAGCTGAAGGCTGCTTTTGAAGTATCCTGGTCTTCCGTAACATCTCAGCAGTTTCACAGGCTGATAGCTTCCATTTCACACCACATTGAGGCAATAATTGCTGCAAAAGGGGCCCAAACCATGTACTGAGTACATATACATGCTTATACTTTTCAGAGGACCAATATTGTTCTATGCACCATCCTTGTTTTATTGATCACATGTAGTACAGTATTCTAATTTTCTGAGATAGTGGATTTGGGATTTTCATGAGCCTCTACATAATCATCACAATTATGACAAATCACAGCTTGAACTATCTTGCCCTGCATGTAATGAGTCTCTCTCATATATTACATTTCACCTTTTAAACCCTGCTGTTCTGTTCGGG
The DNA here is from genome assembly GCF_031021105.1 of Erythrolamprus reginae. Taxonomy (NCBI): domain Eukaryota; kingdom Metazoa; phylum Chordata; class Lepidosauria; order Squamata; family Dipsadidae; genus Erythrolamprus; species Erythrolamprus reginae. The sequence continues at coordinate 96,938,248 of NC_091950.1, read as the reverse complement.
TCGTATGTGACCCGAAGCCAAGTTTGAGTCCCTGTAAAAAAATTTCCCTGCATATCTGAAACTTGAAATTTCATGACTGTTCATCATTTCAGGAGTTCTCTCTATGAGAATTTTTTTGGGGGGGTGGGGGGCTTAGTTTTTGCTGGGCAAAAAAAGTTACAAATCTTCTGTTTATTTATTTATTACTTAGATTTGTATGCCGCCCCTCTCCGAAAGTTCCCGGGTCACCCTGACCCGGACCGAAAACTCTTCATTTGCAGTGCTTATGTTTGGTCTTTTTGAAAGCTTTTTTCACTTGGAAAGTAGTCTGAACATTTCTGCACACATTGGAATGAAAATTGAACTGAAAAAATTAATCCTTGTTGGTTTATTTTGCACATAAATGTGCCTCCCCCGTTTTTGTGAAATGTTTTTCAATTTATGGATAGTTTTACTTGCAAAATGCATTCTATTTTACTGAAGTTGGTGTGGGATTGGTAGCTTGAACATTTCTGAATATAAGAAAAATATAAAGGAACTGAAAAAAATGATTCTTACTGGTTTTTTAACATCAGAAATAAGCCCCCCCCCCCCCCCTCGGCTGCTTGCAACCATTTTCATTTTTTATTTTTTTATGCTCCAAATCCAAAATATTCTTTAAAATCTTAGGCATACATTTACTCAATTTAACAATGCTGATCATCAAAAAAATATTTGTGGGGGTGGGGGAAAAAAATTTTCTGGGCAAAAAAAAAGTCACGTTTAGTCTGTTCGGGTCATATAGACCCGGACCAAAATGATTTTTTTTAGGTACTTGAATTTGGTCTTTTAGAAAACTTTTTCAACTGGAAAACTAGTTTGAACATTTATGAACATAATGATATGAAAATTGAACTGGAAAAATTGAGACATATTTCTATTTTGATCAAAAAGCCCCTCCCCCCATCCTTTCTGAATTTCGTGTCAATTTATATTTTTAAGGCTACAAATCCCTAAGGAATTTTCCCCCAAAAGGTTTGATATACTAAATTGAACAATCCTGAACATAAGAAAAATATAAATAAACTGAAAAAAATGGTTCTTATTGGTTTATTTTTGCCACAAAAGGGCCACCCCCCTCGGCCTTGCTGTGTGCCATTATTGTCACTTATTATACATATTTGGCTAGAAATATTTGGAATATCCTTTTGAAAATCAACCACATTGTAGCCAGAGAACTAATTTTATGAAAGAAATCCATTTTACTAAAAAATAGTATGTAAGTTTGAAATTAACAGCATATTTTTTATATAAATTGAAATAACGTTATGTGCAAAATAAACCAATATGCATCAATTTTTCCAGTTCAATTTTCATATCATTATGTTCAGAAATGTTCAAGCTACAAATCCCACACCAACTTTAGTAAAATAGAATGCATTTTGATAACAAAACTATCCATAAAGTGAAGACTATTTCACAGAAACGGGGGGGTATGCATTATATCAGCAAAATAAACCAATAAGATTTACTTTTTCCATTTCAATTTTCATATCATTGTGTGCAGAAATGTTCAAGCTACCAATCCCACACCAACTTCAGTAAAATAGAATGCATTTTGCAAGCAAAACTATCCATAAATTGAAAAACATTTCACAAAAACGGGGGGGAGGCACATTTATGTGCAAAATAAACCAATAAGGATTAATTATTTCAGTTCAATTTTCATTCCATTGTGTGCAGAAATGTTCAAACTTGTTTCCAGGTGAAAAAAGCTTTCAAAAATACCAAATATAAGTACCTAAAATGATCAATTTGCAGTCCGGGTCAAATAGACCTGGGAACATAAGATTGGGGATTTTTTTTCTAAACAGAACAGCAGGGTTAAGTTGCATTACTGAAATAAATGAACTTTTGCACGATCTAATTTTTTGAGTTTTGTCTGTAGTAGTGTTGCTAATTTAATTTATATTTGTTGTAATAAAGGTTGGTAGTCACTTCTTTATATATTATTTTTATTTTATCATATTCTTTCTTTTCTTTTTTATTGCACATTTTATTGTTTCTTCTATTTTATTTCTTCAAATTTGCACTAGTTTTTACTATTCTAACTAGAATTCTTAATAAAAAATTATGCAACAGGGATCTCACTGCTCAGCTAGATCTAGAGCTAATTTCTAGTCCCACATAGTTGGATAAAAATCAATGAAGCAGAAATTACACTAATTTCAATAAAGTATCTTTAAGGCTATTCATGAGGTAAATAATACAGAGACTTGGAAATTGCATGACATTTCCAACCCTCCTGCATGCTGAGTTCATTAAAATGCAGAGTCTCATTGAATATTTACTGCCACTTGGGTGGAGTTCTTTTTATAAGATAAGTTCCCAATAGATTCTACTTCTCTCTTAATTGCTTGTGTCTATCTTTCTTCCTAGCTTTTTCGTAATCTCTTAGACCACCATTCGCGGCAGGTGGTTCAGAAGAATGCCATGTTTGGTGATAGTGTCTGTTTCCAAGAAGTCAAATAGGATGAAAAAGGGTGCACTCCTGCCGATCCAGATCCTGAAAGAGATCATCTATGCTATTGACTGATCTTGTTTCCATCTAATAGTCTGCCCTAAATCATGTCTGAAAGAAATCCAGGGAGTCCTCTGTAGGATCTAAAGAAGATGAAGAAAACCAGAGGATCCAATATAGCTCATTTCTGACTACCTTCTCAATAACTTCTCTTTAAAAACATTGAGGCAGATTGGGGATGGGCAGTAACTATTCAGCAAGATTTGGCCCCTTATGTAGAGAGAATGCCAATTCCCCTTTCAACACAGGTAACAGTATGACTTCTTTACAAAAGCACTTCTGAAGTCCAACCACACACAGCTATCCCAAATGATAGCAAAAAGAGCACAGATTGAGACCACAAGCACCAACTATCTACTTTCTTGAATTTTATAAGGCCAGGTCACAAAGAAAGACATAATTCTTTTCAGGTTATTTGCCCCTGCTTATTTAGCATTCAGATCTGTGCAGCTATTAATTACTTTGCCCACAAGGAAACTTGGAAAAGCCTCCAACTTATATATTGTCCACCTGTGCCTCTTCCAAAAATTCCAAGCAAAGTAAAAGAAGTTTCTTGAAGACAAATAATACATTGTCTATCAGGGTTCCGACCTGCTAGATGAATTGTTGTACAAGTTGACATTATCATTCTTATTGACACTAAATTGGCCCAAACATGGGTGCATTCCAGTCTGTAGTTTAATTCACTTTTGGTTGCATGAAATAATAATGACAATGATGATGATGATGATGATGATGATGATGATGATGATGATAATAATAATAATAATAATAATTTATCAGATTTGTATGCCGCCCTTCTCCGAAGACTCGGGGCAGCTCACAACAATAAATCATTGCTCCAAGCATCTTTTCAGTCAAATCTTTTTTTAGAACACCTCATTAAAGAAAGGGAGCTGCTTAGGATGACTTGGAAGAGAACTCATAAGAACTCATAAGAACAATCTCGTGTAACACCCTGGACATATCTATATTCCAAAAATCAATCAAATCCAAGATAGACCTTTATCAAGTTGTTGGGGAAATCCTCAAGTGCCCTTTGAACACCCCCCAGGATCTATAGGATGCATACAATCCTATGCCAATGCCAAATACCCTCTCAATGTTTAGACTGAAATCTTCTGGGACCAAAAGTCACAGAGACACCAATACCTGTTCTGAGATGACATCTAAGAGTTTGGGAAGTGCTTCTCCAATGTAGTAGAACAATCAGTAGCCCTAGATAATTTCTATGATATTGAGGTAAAGGGAACTTGCATCCAGTTACACCTAGGGAGCACTACTGATCATTGTCAAGATCTTCCAAATCATCCCAACCACCATTCCTCCTTTGACCCTGAAGTATAGTCACTAAAGGGTTTGAAACAAAGAAATATGATTGCTTTATATGGCCTCTAGCTGGTACCAGGTCAATTTTTGATGCCACTATTGGGCTCCTGTTGCTGCTCCAGTCACTGTTCCAGGTTCTACTCTGGAAAACCCCTACCCCTAGCTTCTATTCTGTTACTGTCCTCTGTTACTGTCCTGAGTTTACGAAAGGCAAGGAAACTACTCTGGAAAACCCCTACCCCTAGCTTCTATTCTGTTACTGTCCTCTGTTACTGTCCTGAGTTTACGAAAGGCAAGGAGGGTGGGGGCAGTTCTAATCCCCGGGGGGAGCTGGTTCCAGAGGGTTGGGGCTGCCACAGAGAAGGCTCTTCCCCTGGGTCCTGCCAAACAGCATTGTTTAGTTGACGGGACCCGGAGAATGCCAACTCTGTACGACCTAATCGGTCGCTGGGATTCATGCGGCAGAAGGCAGTCCCAGAGATATTCTGGGCCAATGCCATAAAGGGATTTATAGGTTATAACCAACACTTTAAATTGTGATTGGAAACTGATTGGCAACCAATGCAGACTGTGGAGTGTTGGTATAACATGGGCATACCTAGGGAAGCCCATGATTGCTCTCGCAGCTGCATTCTGCACGATCTGAAGTTTCCGAACACTTTTCAAAGGTAGCCCCATGTAAAGAATGTTACAGTAGTCAAACCTCGAGGTGATGAGGGCATGAGTGACTGTGAGCAGTGAGTCCCGGTTCATATAGGGCCGCAACTGGTGCACCAGGAGAACCTGGGCAAACGTCCCCCTCGCCACAGCTGAAAGATGGTTCTCTAATGTTGAGCTGTGGATCGAGGATATTATATTCATTCATTCATTCATTCATTCATTCATTCATTCATTCATTCATAGCATATGTTCCATTTAATGGGCAAGACACCTTGACTCTTTATTCCATGTCTGCCTAAAGAACATTGATCTGTTGTCCCCAGTGGATGAATATCCTTAATGGACTACCATTAATTCCATTTTCTTCCTTCCCATTTCCTTGCTTATCCAAAGATAATTCTCCTTTTCTTCAACCAGCCTCATCACCTCACTTCTCCTTCCATCCAGAACATCCCGCAGTTTGCAGCAACATCTCAATCTTTCTTCCCAGGTTGTGGTCCTTTTCCTTCTTTCTTTCCGTCCATTCTTCTACTATCACAATGGGGAAAAACATATTAAATCATAGCATTCTTTCAGTTACATTAAATTATCTTTCTTCCCACCTCCATCTCCAACATTTTTTGAAGGGTTGGTTGGTGTTTTATCCATTCAAGAAGAAAAAGCATGGCCAAACCTCTCCAAGCTTTTGAACTGTTCTGAATGTTGGAACCCAAATAAGATCAGTAGTAATCTAAATATACCAGAAGATATTTAAAGAAAAGACACAAAGATGTCAAGTTTATAGTCAAGTCATGTACAAGAAAGCTGAAGGTTTGGATTAAGGAGCCTAGTATGCTTATTCATCTAAACCAGAGGAAAGGGACATAAAAAGAGTTGAGCAATTCTTTGCAATTCCAGGCAAACGTCCAACAGTCATCAGATATAAACATACTGTATTTACCTGAAAGGAAGTCAAGGTTTTTTTCTGCATAATTACTTGTAAATAGGGCTGGGTGGGTGGAGAGAGACAGATCATATTATATTTTGCTGAGAATACAGTTCTGGAGAAAGGTGTTGTTAAAAGGGAGAATGACGGTAGAGATGTAAATCACTGAAAGAGAAGAAAATGTCTGTCAGGAGCACCAAAGAAACCAATGTCACATGGGAGATAGGGGCAGAGAGAACCGGGCATCCTGGACTTCGACTTTTTGAGGCCCCACCCTTGAAAATCTTCAGTTGAAGGAAAGCATCCATGGACAAAAGGTTCTTCATTGTAGACACTCAATCTCTACCCATGCCAGGATTAAGGATTGATCATGAGGAATACCATAGTGACTAAATAGGAATAGATGTTCTAAACCTGCTTTCATGAAAGCAAGAACCGCTTACTATTTAATTGTAAAGCACAGGTTCCCTTATCTTACAACCAATAAACTCTTTCGCCCAGTGTTGTTGCAAACAGAAGTATACCAACAAAGTACCCAAAAAATTTCTTCCCCAGATTCCACCTTAACGGAATAAGATGAGCTAAATGGATCCATTATCTACATAGCAGCCAAAGCTTATGTAAACTTACCTGAGACTTAAGTCAATGGACTCAGGGGGTCTTTCAACAAAGCAAGTTCAGAAATCTGAGACAGATTCCTATATTTACAATTATATATGCGTGTAATTGTGTGTACATGTGTATTCAACAGTAGGTTTTTTTAAAAAAAAATGGTTCTTGTATTTGCATATGTCCTTTGTTTATAAATAGTAGCATTTAAATCAATTACAATTATCTTGAGTTAATTTAATTACTTTTGTTCTCATTCTCTCTAGCTTTTGCTAGTTTTGTTTGTTTTCAGTGGTCACCAGTGGAATGCCGCCGGCGACTCACCAGCCGGCGTCGGATTGCGGCGCGGTCGGGGAAGGAGGCTGCCATGTTGAGGGCGGTGCCTGCGGCCCCACGTCATCCCCGGGGGGCGCAGTGACGTCTTTTGGCCGGGCAAGAGGGAGACAGCCCTATAAAAGGGGCTGCCTCGTGGCGCAGTTCTCTTCGCCCGGCACTTCGTGGGACAGCCCTGCAGCACCCGGAGTCATTGGCGACGCACGTGGCGCGGACTGTAGGCCGAAGAGGACTTCCGAAGAAGTCAGCACTCCGAGTCTCCTTGTTGCGGCGGCGCGGCGGCTCAGCTGTTTGTCGGGCAGATTCCACGTGGGGAGACAGCGGGTTTTGATGGCGCGGGGCAGCGGGGCGAAGGCAGGAACCCAGCGGCGGGTGGCGGGGGAGCGGGCCAGTGGTCCTGGCACCCCCCCCCCATTGAGCCCCGCCGTACGGGAAGAAGGAGGGCCCCCAAGAGGGCAAGGGCCTACCCCCTGGGGGTGGACAGGCCGGCAGGCCTGGGAGAGAGGGAAGCTCCAGGGGGGGTGAAGGCAGCAAGGGGCGGGCTGCAAGCCGCCAAGGGCCTACCCCGAGGGCAGGAGGCCGACGCCAGGGAAGGGCCCCATCTCGGGGGCCACAAGGGGGATTTGCAGCGGTGGCTGGAGCGAGGGAGGGGGACCCCAGTTCATCAGACATTGGCGCGTCAGAGGAGGGGTCCCCTGCAGTGGGGACAGCTAGGTCTGTGGGTGCAGGGGATGACTCATTATCTGTTTCCTCGCATCTTCTCTCTGCTTTACTTGAGAAACTGGACCAGAGGCCAAGTAAGAGGGGCAGGCCCCGGCACGAGGGCACCATTGGCGCCACGAGCGCTGAGGGGACACGGAGCTCCTCGGACTCGGCAGAGAGGTCCCCGAAGGAGCGCGCAGACCATCGCACTAAGAGGAGGCGCAAGAGGAGGTGGCAAAGAAGTACTGCTTCCTGCTCTGAGGACGCCGACGATGACTCTTCCCATTGGGGTGAGTGCCCTGTACCTAAGCATCGGTGGTCCCGTCCAAGGGGGCCACGAGGCAGGCTGCAGGCTGTTAAACGCAAAGCACACAAGTCACACAGAACATGGCGTTCGCGCACGGCTGCCCAGGTGTGGGGGAGGGGCGTAGGCGACGGGTGACAAAAAAGGGCAGGAAGAGAAGGGACTCATCAAGGGATAGCTCGGAGTCGACATCAACGGAGTCCACTGACCCCTACGAGGGCGATAGTGACAACCCTTTCACCCCGGGCCTCCCTGACACCCCGCTGAGCATGCACATGTCCCAGGCCCTTAAGTGAAAAATTTGGCGAGGGGCCTATGTGGATATATTCAATATTTTGTTATCTGAGAAATCCAAGAAGGACAAGGACAAGGACGGTAAGAAGGGGTCTGATGAACCTAAGGACACTAAAATGGATAAAGGGATATTGGCATGGGCATATGCCTTCTTGGCTTACCATTCAGTGGTAGTTGAGGACGATGTGCACAAGACTCATGAGCTCATACTATATATGAACATGATCTTGAAGGCGTACCAGGAGTTTGGGGGTGAGGCATGGAAACAGTACGATGAGACATTTAGGAGATTTGCCGCACACAATAGGCATTGGCCATGGGACATGAGGCATAACGACCTGTGGCTTCAAGCCACGCAGCAGGTGGCTACCCCGGCTAGCAGTCAGACGCCAACTGGCCACCTGCTGCTGACCCAAGGTAAGGAAGCCACCCTCCCCCGCCCCATGGTGGGTACAGGGACCCAGGTTCAGGAACTAGCTGGCCTGCTTGTCGAGTGATAACGCCAGGTAGGGCATTCATGTATAGACTTTACCAGGCAACGGTGGGTGTGAGCAAGCCGCATCACAGGATTCGCCTGTCGGCTAGCGTCAGGAAGGATCTAGGGGTGTGGCAACAATTTCTTGACACTTACAATGGTGTTTCCTTTTGGAGACAAGACATGTTGTTGAAAGGGGACTTGCAGGGGAAGTCGGACGCAGCCGGGACGGCTGGTTTTGGTGTTATATGGAAGGATAGATGGTTCAGGGCGGACTGGCCGCAGGAGTGGCGCGGCAATGCGGTTTGCAGGGATTTGACATTCCTGGAGCTGTTTCCAATTGTCGTGGCCATCGAACTTTGGTCCCCTAGCTTCACCGGGAAGACGGTACACTTCTGGTGCGATAACATGGCAGTCGTACATGTGGTCAACACGCTTTCCTCCAAAAACGAGCGGGTGATGGGGTTGGTTCGACACATGGTAGTGAAGTGCCTGGCCCATAACATGCTCTTTCGCGCACACCATGTCCCGGGGATAAGGAACGGGGTGGCTGATGCTTTATCAAGGGGGCAGTTGGCTAGGTTCCGGCTGCTTGCCCCACAGGCCGAGGAGTACCCGGAGGCAGCCCCCCGGCACCTATGGCTGATTGGAGGGCCGACGTAAACAGGGCAATGGATATGTCCATAGCCGCAAGCACCAGGAGGTCATACCAGCGGGCAGGTAGGGAATTTTGGGCTTTTCGTCACCTTAGGAGATATGATCAGCTACGGCCGGCCCCGGTCAAGCACCTGCTGGAATTCTGTACGCTTAGCAAACACCGGGGTTTGTCAGCCCGCACGATACGGGGCAAACTGGCAGGCTTGGCTTTTATAGCCAAGTCAAGGGGTTTCTCAGACACCACGGGTGACTTCAGGATTAGGAAAACATTGGAGGGCTGGCTCAGGGAGAGAGGTCCGGCCCGGGGTGACAGCAGGCGCCCCCTTAAGTTAGTTCACCTAAGGGGGTTGTGTGACTTGTGGGAGGGGCTCTGCCGCTCTCAGTACGAGGCTGCACTTTACCATGCGGCTGCGGTTACATTGTTTTTTGGAGCTTTCCGTATCAGCGAGGTTTTGGCGGCATCCAGGTTCGATAGCTCCGGCCGAGCCTTTACGGCCAGGAATATTAGATTCAGGCGGGGCTCGGTGTTCCTATGGCTGCGACGATCCAAGACTGATCAGTCGGGACGGGGTGTGATGGTTAAGCTTTTCCGGACTAGCTACAAGAGGGTGTGCCCCGTGGGAGCAATTTCAGCGTATTGGGCCCTTAGGGGCAGAGATCCCGGCCCACTTTTCTGTCATTCCTCTGGGGAACCTCTTACCAGGTACCAGTTTTGGGCGGTGACAACTAAGGCCCTGGCCTGGATGGGCCTGGACCCCAAGCGTTATGGGATTCACTCTTTTAGGATTGGTGCAGCTTCTTTTGCAGCTGAAGAGGATTTCAGCACACCGGACATACGTGCAGTGGGCCGATGGAGATCTGCGGCCTTCCGGACTTACATCCGCCCTTAGGTGAGTAGGGTGGGACAGGGTGCAGTCTGCGCCGCCACTTCTGACGCTGCTTTGTTTCCTCCCTTCCTTTAGATCAGTGTTTTTCAACCAGTGTGCCATGGCACACTAGTGTGCCGCGAGACATGGTCAGGTGTGCCGCGAAGCTCAGAGAGAAAGAGAGAGAGAAAGAAAGCAAGAGAAAGAGAGAGAGAGAAAGAACTAGAGAAAGAAAGCAAGAGAGAGAGAAAGAGAGGGAGGGAGGAAGGAAGGAGAGAGAGAGAAAGACATAGAGGGACGTAGGGAGGGAGAGAGAAAGAGCAAAAAAGAGAGGAAGGAAGAGAAAGAAAGAGGGATGGAGAGAGAGAAAGAAAGAGGAAGGAAGGGAGAGAAAGAGGGAGGGAGAAAGAAATAGAGCGAAGGGGAGGAAGAGAAAAAAAAATTGTCCAAACTTTTTTTAGGCCCCCTCCCGCTCAATGTGCCCCAGGGTTTCGTAAATGTAAAAAATGTGCCGCAGCTCAAAAAAGGTTGAAAATCACTGCTTTAGATGACATACAGGGTGCGCACAGGATCCTGATCTGTGGCCACAGCATGGTATACTGGGCTGAAAGGAGGGCCCAGGTGACGACGCCCGGCACACAGTTGGAGCTTGACCAGCATGTGATTGTTCAATGGTTGGGCCGTAGAGGCCTCCAGTGGTTTGATTTGCTTCCCCTGTTATTCAACAGCGGGAAGGTGCACGGGGTGCTGGGATGGTTGGTCTTACATGTGGGAGGTAACGACCTGGGAACACTGACAGGCGTTGATTTGTTGTGGCACATTTGGGATGGTTTACAGGTGATTTGGAAGCGGTGGCCGGACACCCGCGTGTTGTGGTCTAACATTTTGCCACGAAGGTACTGGAGGCATGCAAGAAACCCTAAGGCGGTAGATGGGGCCAGGAAGAGGGTCAACAGAGCAGTCAAGAAGTGGGTACTCCAGGTGGGGGGTGGAGTGATAGACCACCCTGATATTAGAGCATCACAGATAGACTTATATAGACAGGATGGGGTACATTTGACAGATAAAGGGAACGATAAATTTATAGCGGACCTGCAGAGGTGCCTGCACATTCATGTGCAGGGGGGGAAGCAGGGGGAATAAATTATAATTTCACCCCCTGCTGTGGCCGATAGGGGGCGGAAATTGGCGTAAGCAGCAACTGTGTGATCTCCTTTAGGGGCACCTCTACTGAGGTGAGGGGGATCTCCTTCTCGGATTACAGGGCTCGACCGGCCTGGGTTCGGGGAGGGGGTCGCTCCTGTGGCTCGCTGCTTGGAGATTATCAGAGACCAGTGGCGAGCCATCCCACATGCCGTGGGGGCGTGGCAAGGGGCAGGGGGCAGGTGTAAGTTTACCATGACCCTGCACCCAGGCAAGGAGCTTTCGCCCTAGAGTTGCTCAGTTGAGTTTTGTTGGAAAGTTAACTCCGCCCCCATTTGATTTATGCACCACTGCAGGTCACGTGGGTTGAATTGGTTAAATAGTTAATTCAAGTTGATTTAATAAAAGTGACCCTATTTATACCCATACCTTGTGTCCGACTGTTACTCCGCCTGCGCCGCAATATACATCAACAGTTAAATGAATGAGATATATGCACACATTTGTGGTTGAAAGGTAAAATCTCCAGAACTGGGGTCTTAGTCTCAGTTTCTCTGTGTCTCTCTCTGTCTCTTTCTCTCTCTGTGTTTCTCTCTCTCGGTCTCTCTCTCGGTCTCTCTCTCTCTCTCTCTCTCTCTCTCTCTCTCTCTCTCTCTCTCTGTGTGTGTGTGTATGTGTATATTATATATATACATAAATACACACATACACACGCACAATATTTATGATTTTCCTTTCAAATAAGTATCCATATTCAGTTGTTTACTATGTCTTTTTGATAAGAAACAATACATCATTTCATGGTCAGGGTTGTTTGTATTTGGGCAAAACGTGGAATGAAATACCATTTCATATTATATTTGTTTTAATTAAAATGTCAATATGAATGTTTGAAAATAGCTGAACAAATTCCCTTATATCTTTCAAAGAATAAGGAAGAAATGGAATAAATCAAGAGTTTAAAACCTATCTTCAAAAGTGGATAGATGGATAAGCAAAAACTGATTTGGATTTGGATAAATATGACAAAAATCTCTGGATAAAATAACTGGTAGTTTGCTTTATTAAGCAAACTGAAACATTTATTTTAGCATCTCAAAGAACTGACTAGATAAACTGTTGAAATTATGGTCTAATTATGTTCTTTAGTTATTATAATAATATCCATAAATCAGACATGAAAAAACTTGGTAGCTCATTTCAGAGTCTACTATAGAGTTATAGCATTTAGCATACTAATTTGCAAACATTGTCATGTTAATGTGGTATTCTTACTTGAGAGTAAATTATGTAAATACATGTGTAGTATGGAGCTGTACACCTTCCTAAGAACTTATCTAGACAACTAATCCAAAGTGGGTTCTAATTAAGTCTTATTAGCCATATAAGCTGGGGGGAAATGCTCCCGGTTCACTTGTGCCTGTCAGTCATCAGAGAGCCCTGAAGGGATTCCAGCGGTGGAGCTTTGACGTCATGGAGACTCCTTCCTCCCTGTTTCGGCCAGCCAGGAAGTAATCTCTGTGATGTCAAAGGCCCGCCCCCGGAATGCCTTGGTGGGATTTCCCACCTCCTTTTGCTTGCAGCGCCACAAGCAAAAGGAGGTGGGAAAATCCATGATGGGATTCCCCACTCTCCTGGGCAGTGGCATTTCGCACTGTTCGGCAGTTTGGGTTCGGCATGCCGAACACTGCAAAATTCGTCACGAGCCTGAACTTTGCAGGTTCGGTTTGCCCAACACTATCTCCGATGACTGAGAAGCATGAGAAAACCGGGAGTATTTCACTCCTGAGTATAAGGTATTCCATTAGAAAAGCAATAGAATGATACCTGGCAACGTAAAACTCCTACTACTTAGATAAACTTTTTTTCCTTCTGCAAAAGCCTTGCATCCAACACTATGGATATTTTTGCATCCATTACATAGCCACAAGTACATCGTATCATCTTATGTAATATAGAAATTAATATCTTAAAAATCCAAAACTGATTCTGGATTTGCTGGCCTTAGAGCATGAGGATTGGAAAAGACAGAAAGGGTGAGTCACTTCCCCTGGTGAGTAAGGGTTTTGGCAATAGGAAACTTTCAACTGATTCTCTTTATTCCCTTCACTAATTTATAATTAGATGAATACAAACCTAGGTACAGAGTTAAATCTCAAAAGCAATACAGTATGTATGTCAATTTCAAATTGGCAGGTGAGTAGCTTACTGCAAAACTTAGTTCTGGATTCAGGACAGTTTAATATATTTATAAACAATGAGAGGCTTGTTTGATAGATGGATTAATACCATCAAGCTGGTGTCAATTCTTAGGTACCACATAAATTGACTTTGTCCAAATGATCTGTCATCAACTGGCCTTTTAAGTCTCTCCATGGCATATTTATTGTTGTAATCCAGTCTATCCACCTTGCTGCTGGTCATTCTTTTCTTCTCTTTCCTTTTACTTTTCCCAGCATTATATACATCTCAAAGGAGCTGGGTTTTCAAATAATATGTCCAAAAGCTGGTTTGAGCCTTGTCATTTGTGCCTTAAGTGAGAACTGGGGATAGATTTGTTCTACAATTCATTGCTTTCTTATCCTGATTATCCGTGGTTTTCTCAGAAGACTTAATAGTTAAAGCTTCAATACTCATTCTACTCCTCTTCCTCAAAACCCAACTGTTGCATCCTTAAATTATCCCAGGAAAACTATTTTAGGAGTCTGATCTTTATCGATTTCATGCCACCTGAGTATATTTTCCAAGGCTTTTATTAGTGCTTTTCCAAATGCTAGTTTGGGCCATTTTCTTAACTGCTGGTTCTTTTACTGCTGTTAGTTGATTCTAAAAGGAGAAATCATCCACTGCTTAAAATGTTCATTGACTGTTCTAAGGTTGGTTATTGTACCATTTGTTTGGTCTTCTTTATATTCATTATTAACCCTTTTTTCATTATAGAGTGATACCTTGTCTTACAAACTTAATTGGTTCCGGGACGAGGTTCTTAAGGTGAAAAGTTTGTAAGATGAAACAATGTTTCCCATAGGAATCAATGGAAAAGCGATTAATGCGTGCAAGCCCAAAATTCACCCCTTTTGCCAGCCAAAGGGCCTGTTTTTGCGTTGCTGGGATTCCCCTGAGGGTCCCCTCCATGGGAAACCCCACCTCCAGACTTCTGTTGCCAGCGAAGCACCCGTTTTTGCGCTGCTGGGATTCCCTTGCTGGGATTCCCCTGCAGCATCACAAAAACATGGAACTCCGGAGGTGGTGTTTCCCATGGAGGGGAGCCTCAGGAGAATCCCAGCAGCACAAAAACGGGTGCTTCGCTGGCAACGGAAGTCCAGAGGTGGGGCATCCCAGTGGCGGTGGTGGGATTGTAAGGTGAAAATAGTTTGTAAGAAGAGGCAAAAAAATCTTAAACCCTGGGTTTGTATCTCGAAAAGTTTGTATGATGAGGCGTTTGTAAGACGAGGTATCACTGTATTCTTCAACTTTCATTACTAGTACTTGCAGATGAGTTGCATTTTTAGCTCTCAGAGAAGTGTCATCATCATACCAGAGGTCATATATGTCTCTTCCTCCAATTTTAAACTATTTTCATCCCCTTCAATCCAGCTGCCCTCATAAGAGTATGTAGCATTATTCCTGTCCTGCTCTGAAACCAGTCTCTCCTGCCATCTTATAATAGGACTGTGACTCTTCTGTAAGGACAATGACTTGAACTGGAATTCCCATTTTTTAAAAAGGATATTATTTCATCATCTGCCACAATTGATGCACATGTTTTTGTAGTCTCTCTCACACAAACACTGTTGGGCACTACAACATTCTCAGATTTGCTGACATAGTTTAGTTAGAACCTTTAGTGATTTTTCTTCTTGTCATATTTCTGTGGATATTCCATCAATTCCTGTGGCCTACTGTGAAGTAATGAATGGAGTGCTGATTTAACTTTATCTTCCAATATTACAGGGTCTTTTAAGCTTCACCTTCTAATATTATAGAATCTTACAACCAGGGAGTATCTTCTAAGTTATTTTGGATGTTAACATCCTTACTGTATAGGAATGGGGGAAAGCGTACTGGATTACAAGGTGAATTAACAGTCTCATATGTGTGCAGAAAAAGTAAATGTAGTCTTTGGTTTCATTCACAGAAATACAATGTCAAGATCAAGAAAAAACATAGTTCCTATCTGGTTTTTAAAATAGTTTTTTATTGAATTAGAAAATGAATTAAAAAACTCAGTTTCCTCTAAAAGTCAACTTTCTGCCATGTTTGAGAGCGTGATGGTTCTTTTTGTCTCCAGCACTCAAATCTATGGGAAAATGTTCTTCCGCAATCTCCCTATGAGGATGCTCCATTTAGAGCAAAAACAGATGATCTCCCATTCTCTAGTTATTTACAGAAGTTCTGTGGAATCAGTATTCTCATGGTCCTTAGCCATGTTCATAATTGATGCTCATTTGTGGACGTCTTAGCTTGCCATTCCTCATCTAGAAGCTCATTGTTCCTTTCCATTGTGAACTGATGTAAACTACAGTAATCTATTGTGCATACAGTACACTACTGGGTCCAATTCGAGCTACATATTTTAAAGGATATTGGTCAACTAAATTATGTCTAGCAGAAAGTAAAAAGATAATGAAGGGGTCTGGAAATAATATACAGCATAGTGATGAGTGAACCGAACCCACACAATTCGGGTCCCACACAATTCAGGTCCGTACCGCAGTATTCGGTATGTTGAACATGAACCCGAAATTTTTTGAAACTTCGGGAAAAGTTGGGGTCGCGTTCGGTGTTTGGAGGTGATCACTTCCTGGATTCCATGGAATCCAGGAAGTGATCACCTTGGCGTCCTTAGCAACCTGCCGGTATACGTGACGTCAAAGCTCCACCCCCGGAATCTCTTGGTGGTATTCCCTTTTCGGGTTCAGTTCGGGTTCGGCCGAATTTTGTGTAAAGTTCGTCCTAACTTGCTGAACCCGAACACCGTTGGGTTCGCCCATCAGTAATACAGCATAAATAATAAACACATGAGAGAGATTGAATATGAGGCTCCACTGGCTATACTTTGATTGGAAAAGAAGAGACTGTGGGGGAGCCATGATATCTATCTTCAAGTATCATTAGATCTGACATGTAAGAAGATGCGAGAAACCTCTTCAGTATTGTTCCAGAAAATAAAATAAGCCATTATTGGTTTAAATTAATGCAAAACAGATTTTGATTGAGCATCATGGCATTTGCACAGTGGTTGCCAGAGAGATGCAGATCTTCAAAATGGTAAATATTTCCATTTTTAAGCAGAAAGCTCATCAGCAAATTTGCACCCTGAGGGGGAGTGGTAAAAAGCTTATCTTGCCTTTCAGGATTCGGGGGAAGGAGGGGGGAATGGAGAGAAATCAAGATGCCCAAGAAGTGAATCAGGCCATGATCCAGAAGAATTCAACCAAAGGAAGTTCTTTTGTAAAGCACAGAAAAATAACTCTATTCAGGGGTGAAATACTCCCTGTTTGCTCGTGCCTGTCAGTCATCGGAGAGCCAGTCATTAAGGGAGCACGAGGCTCCACCTGCCCACCCACCCAGACACTGCCATTTGAGTTATTTTACCCTCTGTACATGCGCATAATTCTTTGTGCATGCGCATAGGGTAAAAGAACATAAATGGTGGGACCCAGGAGAAGAGCCTTCTCTGTGGCGGCCCTGACCCTCTGGAACCAGCTCCCCCCAGATATCAGAGTTTCCCCCACCCTCCTTGCCTTTCGCAAGCTCCTTAAAACCCACCTCTGTCGTCAGGCATGGGGGAATTGAATTTTTTTCCCTTCCCCCTAGGCTTATAGAATTTATACATGGTATGCTTGTTTGTATGATTGGTCTCTTAAATTGGGGTTTTTTAGATTATTTTTTAATATTAGATTTGTTACATTGTCTTTTTTATTGTTGTTAGCCACCCTGAGTCTTCGGAGAGGGGCAGCATACAAATCTAATAAATAAGTAAAATAAATAAAATAAAATCTGGGCAGATGGGCAGAGTCTCAGGCACCTTTCGCAACTGGCTCTTCAATGACTGATAGACACAAGCAAACTGGGAACATTTCACCACTTCAATCCCTTCTTCTTTAGTTTTGTCCCATGAAGCTGAGTCTTCTCCTTTCTTCATATGGCACAATATTCCCTTGGTCACCTTGCATTTTCTATCCAAGTCAGGTGATTGAGGAAGGAAGCCACAATTCAGACAATCACTCTGGATTGCACTAAGTGAAAACAATGTTTAACAGCAACGTCTAAAATATTTCACCAGTGGCTTCTATCATGGCACCCTATCTGTGGGACTATTCCCACCTTCAATGCTCTGTTGTCCTGTTTATTTTAACTGTTCACTCAGATTCTTCCCTCTGGACAGGTTTTGTGATGAAGGAAAACCTCCCTTTGCACTTTACAAAAGAGCCTGGAATTTCCCCACTTGTAATTGCATGAAGGAATTGTTTTGATAGCCTGGGAGAAGAACCTGGAACAATACTTGGATAAGATATAGCTTAGCTTTCAGAAGGAATGTGGCATACACCTCAGAGGAGACTTTCTGTTAAATATCCAAATGAAGGAGTGAAGCTGAGGAATAAAGGCTTTATTCAGGTCCACCACCAAGGTGGGAAAAATAGTATATTTTGATTGGCTGAGGCAATAGTATATTTTGATTGGCTGACAGTTCCCTATAAAGGGGCAAGCTGTCAGACAGACTGTTGCTGGGTTATTACTTGTTGCAATGAAGAGCTTGAAATAAAAAATCTACCTCTGTCTCTTTGATCACTTACTATTCTGCATTTTCCCTACATTCTTGGGCTGTAATGAAGATGGGGGAGAAATGGTATTTTCAGGTTTGCAAGATTCTGTTAATGTAACCTTACAATAAGGTGGAATTACCTCACTTGAGCATATGCCTCCTGTGTGGACTATCTTATAAGGCTGACACTATCCCATCACAGTCATACTGCTTTCTTTCTATGCTGACCTGTTGTAGTCAATTACAGCACTGGGAAAAATGTGTAATGGAGTCTACTGGTGGTAGTGTATGGGATTCAATTTATGCATTTATTAGAATTGAAAGGGACCATGTGGGTCATCTAGTCCAACCCCCTGCTTGAGCAGGAATCATACACCACTTTAGACAGATGGCAATCCAATTTTCTCTTGATGCAGTGATGCGCTCCTACAGGAACAGACAGGAACGCAGTTCCGGTAGCAAAATTTGGAGCTCCACCCCAGGGCACCCAATTTGCACTGAAACAAAATGTGTAAGCCACACCCACAATGTGGTAGTAAAAACTTTGGTAGCCCTGGTCTTATGTGTTGGAGAATTCACAACCTCACTGGCAAGCTGTTCCACTGGTTGGTTGATCACTCTCACCGACAGAAAGTTCCTCCTTATTTCCAGGTTGAATCTCTCTTTGGTCAGCTTCCATCCATTGTTCCTTATCTGACCTTTTGGTGCCTTGGAAGACCACTTGACCTCCTCCCCTCCGTGGCAGCCCCTCAAGTATTGGAAGACTGCCATCAGGTCTCCCCTGGTTCTTCTCTTCGCTATATTAGCCATGCCCAATTCCTGCAACCTTTTTAGTATGCTTGTCAAATGAATTGTAATGATAGATTTTTTAAAAAATTAGAATTTTAAGGATTGTTTCAATGTATTATTAATTGGATTGTTTATTACTGTTTTTTGGTTTTTGTATATGCTGTGAGCTGCCCCGAGTCCTCGGAGAAGGGTGGCATTCAAATCCAATTAAATCTTAAATCTTAAACCTCTCTTTGTATGTTTTAGTTTCCAGTTCCCCTATCATCCTGGTTGCTCTTTTCTGCACTTTCTCTAGAGTTTCAATGACTTTTTTGTAGTGTGGTGACCAAAACTGAATGCAGTACTCTAGGTATGGTCTAGCTAGGGCTTTATAGAGTGGCATTAGTACCTCCAAAGTCCTAGAAAGTCTCCCTTTGTTAATGCAACTTGCTATTGTTAATGCAATTCTTGCTACTGTACTGTTTCCCCTTCCCTAAATAGATCAATAATTTCCCTGAAAGCAGCCTGCATTATATTTTGAGAGAGCAGCAACCCTTCCAGCTTTTTTACTAAGGTTGGTAAAGGACAGGCTATAGAGGCACCAGTTCTTAAGGTCAACATAATTTCCTTCAGTCTCCATGAAGGGAGGAAAAACACACATCAGAATGGATATATGGCTGAGTCCTTATGCTGCAGATTTGCCCTCTCTATAGACGAACTTCCCTCTCTCTATCACCAGTCCCTTTGGGGTGTCTCTGACGACTTCTCCAATCTCTTTCAAATGCCAGCCCTGAAATGTCAGGAGCAGTTAAATGCAGGATATAAAGAACCCTCCCACGGGTGACAAAGTTGGAAATGTTTGGGCATGGTATCAATAAAATAGCAGGAGCAGAAAATGTGGAGTATAATTATTATACCGGGCAGGTAATTATTTTCCACACTTGGAGCAGCTCCAGATTGAATTGATGTGGCAGCTTAAATTGTGCTGATCTGCACGGCACGAGAACTGAACTCCTTGTCAGCACTTGGTCATTCACAAAGGGTTTCTGAGTTGACTAATATTGTGTTGGGCCGCTGCTGAACACAGATGGTGATCACATTTTTACAGAGATTTTTTTTTACCGCCTGTTCATTCTCAATGCTGCAAAATTATAACTTATACATGTTTGGGAGGGCACATTGTTCTTGATTATTTCATTTACATTTTCTTTAATTTTATTTGTAAGCTGCCTTGAGATTTGAAGTATGAGAAATTAAAAATAATCTATTTAAATAGCCAGCTTTCTTAGAAATCTATGAGAAGAATTGAAATGTGAGTGGAAGAAAGGAAAAGAATTCTGGGCCAGTTTCCAGAAAGTTAGTCACGTTAGTCTCTTGCAACAAAAACAGCACAAGTCTCACAGCACCTTAACAACAAATTTATTATGACATAAGCCTATATGGATTGCTTCATCAAATGCAGGAAAAGGAGTATTCTATATACACTTAGCTGTTACTTGGAGGCAGAAGAAAAATGGTAAAAAGGGATAAATTGAGAATAATAAATGAAGGGTTACTTTTAATACAATGCTAATTAGATGTGAGGTTGATATTGGATATCTTGGTCTTTCATCTGTGAAAAGAGTTATTAAATTTTCCAATGAATCCAGGTATTAAACAGAAATGAAGGTTTATTATCCTGTGGAAACAGAATGTAGTATGTGTTGAAAGCATGGGTGGGTTCTAACTTACCTCATTGCCGGTCCTCTTCCTCCTGTGCCACATGGCTGTGACTCATGGGTTTGGGTGCCCTTCAAGCACGCGCACATGCGCAGTGCCCAAAAATTTTAAAAATCCAAAAAATGCTGAAAACAAGATGGTGACATATGCACAGTGCTGGAAACTTGGCTTCTGTGTATGTGCAGAAGAAAACAAAGCCGGGGGGAGGGGATCTTCTCCCCCACCAAAAAAAAAAAATCCCAAAAAATTCCCACAAAAGAAAGATGGCAGCTTCCATGGACCAGCACTGACAGAATCAGTTCCATGACATCATTGTGACATCACCAGTACCGGTTCGAACAAACCAGGAGGAACCAGGAGGTACCCACTTTGGGCTGATAGGCTGTTTCAATGATTTCACAACTGGTACAGTGGTACCTCATCTTATGAACACCTCTTCTAACGAACTTTTTGAGGTACGAACCCGGTGTTTAAGATTTTTTTGCCTCTTCTTCCGAACTATTTTCACCTTACAAATCCAAGCCGCTGCTGTTGGGATGAAGGGGTTTCTTTTTTTTCCTTTTTTGAAGAAAGAAAGCGGAGGGGCGGCTTGGAGGGGGAAAGAGTTTGCATTAAAAGTAGAAGAACAGTGTGCTTGCACAGGCACTGAAAGGGTGTCTTTTGAAGAAAGAAAAGGGAGGGGCGGCTTGGAGGGGCAAAGAGTTTGCATTTTAAAAAGTAGGAGAACAGCGTGCTTGCACAGGCACTGAAAGGGTGTCTTTTGAAGAAAGAAAAGGGAGGGGTGCCCCCCTTGCCTTTCTTCCTTCCCACTCACCCTTTAGCCTAGCCATGCTTCTTCCACCCGCCCCCTTTAGCTGCTCCTCCCTGCCCTCTGTTCGCCTCCCTTCTAAAGTTTGGGATTTTCCTGAAGGATTTGCACGCATTATTTGCTTTTACATTGATTCCTATGGGAAACATTGTTTCGTCTTACGAACTTTTCACCTTACGAACCTCCTCTTGGAAGCAATTAAGTTCGTATCATGAGGTACCACTGTATATCCAACACTCCAGGAACAGCAGTTAGTATTTCCATTTAAAAAATGAAGAATGAGAGGACAGAACCAAGAACGCTGGCTCAAATCTGATCTTTACGTAATTGACAAAAAGCACCTCTTGTAATATCTGAAATGCATTTTTATAATCCTTTTTTTAAAAAAAAAAAACAACCCTGTCTTTATTTATAAATATTAGTGGTATCAAATATACCTAATCCTCTTTTCTCCTCTTTTCTCCATAACTACAATTATGTGAGGTGAGTTTACCTTAGAGAGAATGACTGATCCAAAGTTACCCTGATGACTTTCATGTTTAAGGTAGGTCTAGAATTCACAGTCTCCTGGTTTCAAAACTGGTGCTTTAGCACTAGACCAAACTAGACATTTCCTCCAGTGCCCACAAATGGCTGTGGCATTTCTATTTCTCTGAAGTTCAGTTGTTATCTGAATCTCTTTTGAATGTAGCAATGTGTAGAATGTTGTAGTGTGTTTTGAATGTTTGATTTTTAAATGTTTAGTTTTTAAAAATATTTTAAACTAATTATTCTGTTAATTGGATTGAGAAGTGTTTTATATATTGTATTTTTATTGAAATGTTGCAAGCCGCCCTAAGTCCATGGAGAGGGGCAGCATATAAGTCAAATAAATAAATAAATAAATAAAATAAAATTATGACTAAAAGAGAAATAAGATCCAAGGCAGTTGACATTCATAATAAAAAATAGCTAACAATATGTTTCGGGGGTGGGGGGAATCATGAACAGATATATGTGTTTCTGGCAATAGTAGGCACTGAACTAACTGGCAACATATAAACACATGGGTTTAGGACATTTAGCCTCTGCCAGTTGGATGAAGCTCTTTCCTCCGCAGCAGCTGATCGGCCGCTGCCTTCACTCCCTCGCCCAAAGGCCCCTAGCTCTTGGCCCCAGCCCTTTGGCCCCAAAAATCCAAATTCAGCCACAGCCTTTTGGCCACATGAATGAGAAGGGGGTCAGACTAGATGGCCACCAAGGTTCCTTCCCTCTCTATCATTCAATGTGTGTGTTTGTGTATGAAAGAGCAAACTGTCCCATTCTTTCCTTCTAAAAGTAGCATTTTGTAACAACTGTTCTGATTGGATGGTGGCGAAGTGTCCCATGTGGCCAAAAGGCTGTGGCTGAATTTGGATTTTTGTGGCCAAAGGGCTGGGGCCAAGAGCTAGGGGCCTTTGGGCGAGGGAGTGAAGGCAGCGGCCGATCAGCTGCTGCGGAGGAAAGAGCTTCATCCAACTGGCGGAGGCAAAAAGTCCCATTCCCTAAACACATTAAGCTAATCTACTGTAAAACAAAATTAAGCAGGGTCAGATCAAGTTAGTGCTAGAAGACACCAGGAGATGATTAACTAACTAAAATAAACATATCTCAGCACAAGGCAATGGGAAACCATGTGTATCGAGTCTATGGAGAGGGGCGGCATACAAATCTAATTAATAATAATAATAATAATAATAATAATAATAATAATAATAATAATAGTACAGCCCCTGCAGTCAAGAATTCAGTTCATATGATTCTTTATCTTTATGCATAGTGATATATTCCATTAGAATTTTTTTTTGGGGGGGGGGGGGAGTAATTCTTTTTATTTTTTATTTTCCATCATATAATACAAAAAGTCATATAGCTTCTCTTTTGTTACAATAAAATAGTTTTGGATTAGTACATCTTATATAATCAAATTATACATTCTTAAATCCCAACTATTTAATTTCGGTTATCATCACACACCCCTTATTCCATTCTTTCTAATTTTGTCATCCAGATAAATCTCCATTAATGTCTAATTAAGTCCATCATTAATATTCCTTAAACTATTGGTAAAATCAATATCTTTCACATCTTATAATCTTAATATCAAAGCCATAGTGCCTTCTTGCCTCTTAGTAAAAATCTAAAAAAACAGACTACATCCCTTATATCTAATTTTATCAGTATAAAAATTATATACTTTATCAATTAAAAAAAACCAAATACAATCATTTAAATTCATTACTTATCTACGGAGTCTATGGAAAGGGGCGGCATAGAAATCTAATAAATAAATAATAAATAAATAAATAAATATTATGCCATTATTATATTTCATCAAACCCCTCTTGATAAACTAAAATTAAGCAATAAAAACAGACACTTTGATTTTCAAATCTATAAACCCCATTTAACAGACTAGTCCAAATTAAACAATCCTTAATCGTCTAAATTAAACCTACTTAAGTCACCTTAGTATATTTCATTTACTTAACTTACTTACTTACTTACTTACTTACTTACTTACTTACTTACTTACTTACTTATTCGTTTGTTTGTTTGTTTGTTTGTTTGTTTGCTGAATGTGACCGCGAGAGCTATCTTGGGGCTTCCCAGATTCGCCCACGTCTCTCCAACACTCCATGGCTTGCACTGGCTGCCAATCAGTTTCCAGTCACAATTCAAAGTGTTGGTAATGACCTTTAAAGCCTTACATGGCATCGGACCAGAACAGCTCCGGAACTGTCTTCTGCTGCACGAATCCCAGCGGCTGATAAGGTCCCACAGAGTTGGCCTTCTCCGTATCCCGTCAACTAAACAATGTCATTTGGCGGGCCCCAAGGAAAGAGCCTTCTCTGTGGCAGTCCCAGCCCTCTGGAATCAACTCCCCCCAGAGATTAGAACTGCCCCCACCCTTCTTGACTTTCACAAATTACTGTATCGCAAGGCATGGGGGAATTGAGACATCTCCCCCAGGCTTTTATAACACTGTTATTATTATTGCTGTGAGCCGCCCTGAGTCTTCAGAGAGGGGTGGCATACAAATCTAATAAATTATTATTATTATTATTATTATTATTATTATTATTAGTAGTAGTAGTAGTAGTAGTAGTAGTAGTAGTAAATGCCATTAGGATTTTGATTACATTTGGACTTAGCTGACATTTATACAAAATGTTCAAATCGCCTAGGACAGTGATGGCCAACCTTTTTTTTTGGGTTGTGTGCCAAAAGTGCATGACCTCCTGCTCTGCGCAATCCACACCCCTGCACAGGCACTCCCGCCCTTGCAAGCATGCATGATCCCCTGCACTCCCAATTCTCCTTGTATGTGCATGCAACCCCTGCTCTCCAAGCATATGCATGCAATCCTCCAAGCATGCACTCATGACCCCTACCATGCATGTATGCACATTTCTGACATGCACCCCTGACTCTCTGCACATTTGCAGCGGAGTCCCAATAATCAGCAGGCCAGTGGAGGTGCGCACAGGTGCACAGTGGAGCTTAGCTGGGGTGATGGTTTGGGGGCCATCAGAGAGCGTGTTGCACATGCCGTAGGTTCGGCATTATGGGTCTAGGAAGGTGTCACAGGATGCAGACCACTTTAAGAAATGTGGAGGCAGAAGAATCCAATCTAGCTTAAACAGACACAGGCAGAAATAGTTAACCAAGCTTAGCTTTGCCAGTGTGAGTCACTGCCCCAAATCAAGTGACAAGTCTGTTCTCACTCAACATACATCTTCACGGCATCAGTGACTCTGGAAATTGGCAAATGTTATGCGTAGCTTCTTCCCTTCTTGTTGATGACTGATTTTCTTCCCTTCCATTACTTTTCTCTCCATCTCTTTCTCTCTTGTAACATTTTGAACCATCTTTCCTACAAATGCCTTCTGCCTGAAAAGCCCTTGTCAGGGGAGAAAAATGTTTTTATGTTTCTGCACCAAAGTGTCTATTTCCTGAGCTGTTCAGTTCCGTCTATGTATTGTAGCTGGGGGTTTGGTGTAGCAAATAACCTTTTCATGCACAATCAGCAGGCACATTCCCAGAAGGGGGGGGGAGAGAAGTTGAGATCTTTTAAAAATTCTGGCAAATAGCTGAGAATGGGGATCTAATGCTTCTGTCCTCAGAGGCAGCACATACTTCTCCAAATCTCCTTTCTGAAATGGAAGGAAAGAAGGAAGGAAGGAAGGAACAGGGATGGGGGGTGGGGGAAGGGGGAAGGAGGAAGGGAAGGGTAGGGTGCTGGGAGCTCTATTGTGGTCACAGTGTACCTCTTAACATTGTACTTTAAATAGGGCTTGTCAGCTTCAAAACCCAAATATAATTGAACTACATTCAATTTTTGTCACCCCACTACAAAAAGGAAATTGAAACTCTAGAGAAAGGGCAGAAAAGGGCAACCAGAATGATAAGGGGACTGGAAACCAAGACATATGAAGAGAGGTTGCTGGAACTGGGCATGAATAGTCGAGCAAAAAGGAGGGCCAGAGGGGACATGATAGCAGTATACAGATATTTGAGGGGTTGCCACAGAGAGGAGGCGGTCACACACTATTTTCCAGGGCATGAGAGGGCCAGACCAGGAGCAACAGATGGAAACTGCTCAGGCAGGGGGTTGGACTCGATGACCTAACGGTCCCTTTCAACTCTATTAATAAATAAAAATAAAGATTCAACCTGGAAATAAGGAAGAACTTTCTGGCATCGAGAGCGATCAACCAGTGGAAGGCCTGCCAGCAGAGGTTGTGAATACCTCAACACTCAACACATTCAAAAAGAAATTGGATTGCCATCTGGCTAGGGTGGTGCTTGAACAGGGAGTTGGACTTGATGATCTGCAAGGTCTCAACTCAACTCAACTAAACAAACAAACAAACAAATAAATAAATAGTGTCTCACAGCACACAATGACAGATGTAGATTAACTGTGTGGATCTGATTTTCTTCAAATTTATAGAGAACCCCTGGCATTTGCAAACCATCCTGCCCAATGTGAAACCTCCCATGCCCAGGTAAATCTTTTCTATTCCTCTCCCACCTTCATTCTTCTTAAAATATACTTTCCGTGATGATTAACATAGGCATCGTCCCTAAAACCAAAGCATTGAGGTCAAGGAGTAAGATTCTACCCACCCACCTGTTTGCTTTTTGATCTGTCCGCTATGAATGCTTACTATTTCCATCCTGCCTCTGATGTCTATCTTCCTCTTCCTGTTTTTGCCCACCTTCACCTCCTCTGGAATTCCCTTGACAATGAAAATCTGTTCTACCAAGCAAGTGTAACTCACAGGAAGTGATCTTTCGTAGAGCTACCGCCTGTACATAAAAGCTTGCATCCTCATCATTAATTTTGACAAGCATCTTCTCCCAATAGAAACATGCTTTGGCATGACAAAAGCAAAAATCCGGGCAGCTGTTCCTGACAGCTACCACTTCACTCCTTTCCAACCTGCTTTCTCACAAAGGCATAAAAATTCAGCAGATTCTAAAACACTTCAGAGTGAAAGAGGAAAGTGAATCTTCCATAAGATGTGCCCCAACAGCTACCCTTAACTAGCAGTAAGTTCTCAATCAAATGAGAACTTCTAAAAAGATTTGACTGGGGGTGGAGGGAGAATTAAATGAGAATCTTGATACTAAACTATGCTCTTCATTGAAGTTCATCAATTCTGCATGAAGCATAGTCACTAGAATTTCTCAGTCTACTGACTTTACCACCGAGATATCAGAATATCAAGTTAAAATATAATTGTTTTTAAAACTAAGAGAGAAGATCTTTTTCAAAGGACATCAGCATTCACGTTGCTCTTTTAATGATCCTCCCTAATTTATATTGAGATTTAGGATTTAGAACATGCTGGGCCAGGGAGACTAATATTATTCAGGTTTTTGTCATTGCAGAAATAGTCACTGCCATTTGAAAAATTCCAAAGTCCACATTGAGGCAATATCTGAAATCCACTCAGTTGTTGGCCTGAAATTGGCCTCCTCAGTCTGACCTTGCCACAATAGATACTTTCTGAATATCAACATTAAAAACATGTTTTTCACAGCAGTAATAAGCACAAATGTGTAAATATTAGAGGAATCTCAATTTGGTTTTTCCTGGAATACAAATCCAATAAATAGATAGATAGATAGATAGATAGATAGATAGATAGATAGATAGATAGATAGACAGACAGACAGACAGACAGACAGACAGACAGACAGACAGACAGACAGACAGACAGACAGACAGACAAATAAATAAATTTGGCAGAATGAAAACCCAACTGTCAACTTCTCAGATAAATCCAAAAGGATGGATAATGGGCTGACTACTCACTATAAAATGACCAGGATGGGAAAGTGTATACTAATATTTTGATGCAGTATAATAATTTATTTCAACAGATAAAGAATAACTGAGCTTGCTCTAACAGAGGAGACAGGTGAAAGGTAGGTGACTAAGAGACAGTAATGGGCTGCTACCCCCATGGGAGGGGGACGCAGTGGGGATAGTAAGTTTATGCACTATTTATTGAATACTTACTCATTCTTTTTAGTGTCCCTCCTTTTCTAGTACCTTAGTATGATTCTTAATTACTTTCAAAATAGGAAATAATTAAATAGTATGTTTTTACCCATAAATGCTTTAATCATTTTAATCATTATCTAGAACTGAACTTTTATAGCAAAGAAAATTGAGCTACTTCCCTAATCTGTTATCATACTGAACCTTTTGGGTTCAGGATAAAACCTTAAAATGTTACTGTGCTCTTCAAAAAATAATGCTGTCTATCATTTGTCCTTTTTTGTGGATATTCAAATAATGTGACTTAATCAACTGAAAAAGAGTCCAAGCACCTATTTGAAAACTTATCTTGGTTGGTAATCCACTCCCAGCCAGTCACATGACCATCAAGCCACACCCACAAAATAAGCCACCCACAAAGCGTGGCAGTAAAATTTTTAGCAGTCCATCATTGCTAACAGATAATAGCTTCAATAATAAAACCTGAATTAAAGCATCTTCACTTACTAACTGTATCATAGGTGGATGTTAAATAATGCATTCTTAATAGAAACTGACTGGGAGAACATGATATATATGTGAAAGTTAGAAAAAAATACTTTGGGGATACTATCAGGCATAGCCAACATACCAGGTAAAAATTTTGACAATTTTTTAAAAAAATCCTTAAGGAATTTAGGGATACTAGTTATATAGAGCCGGGGTGGCACAGCAAGTAGAGTGCTGTACTGCAGGCCACTGAATCTGACTGTAGATCTGTAGGTCAGTGGTTCAAATCTCATCACCGGCTCAAGGTTGACTCAGCCTTCCATCCTTCCGAGGTAGGTAAAATGAGGACCCAGATCGTGGGGGCAATATGCTGGCTCTCTTAAAAAGTGCTATTGCTAACATGTTGTAAGCCACCCTGAGTCTAAGGAGAAGGGTGGCATTAAGAATTGAATGAATGAATGAATGAATTGATGGATGAATGGAAGAATGGATGGATGGATGGATAGTAGTAATAACAATTAGAATGTCCATATTTTTAAAAAGGACACAGAGAAATACCATCAAGTTAAAATTCACGTTGAGCTACATTACCACTAGAGAATTGATATGCTGTATATCCTTCATTTACCTGATGGAAGAATTATAGTGAATTTAACTTCACCCACCCAAAGGAATGAAGATTAGAAGATTAAACAAAACATTAATGTGCACACAGGCATACCTATATACGCTGCCTAATTGCCCTACCTTGTTAACTATGACTGCCCATTCCCCTTCAAACCAATTTGCCACAAAGATGGAATAAGTGACAGCAAGGATATATGGAAGACTCCCTTTGTTAATGGTCAGATTGCTTTTTACAGCCCAGGTATTATTGCCCCAGTCTGTCTATGAGCACACTTGCACACAAGGAGACACAAGCACAACTCGTAATGTGCACATAATAACTAGAAGCCACACTCCCAAAACAACAAAAACAAGTAGAATCCAATTTAAAACAACAGTAAGTCAATGTCTACTAATTAAAATTGTCACTACCACCTTATTAAAATTAATTGATTGCTCTCTTTGTATATAGCACAAAGACCTTTGTGAAGAGCTACAAGTACAAGGAAATCCATGCATGCTTGCTATGGGTGCTTATTCTTTAGATAACACACTGAGTTCAGTAGCTATTACTCCCAAGACTATTCAATCTATTTGCCACCTTCATTCTCCTCTCAGTATAGAAGTTTAGTGGCTGCAATGGAGTGTAACTACATCCATGGAAGTTCTGCACAGATGGAGGCTGCTTGTTTTCCAAAGTCAATGGAGGGTCCTCCTTGCAAAAACTCACATGGAGAGCTACAAAAGGAAATAAGCCTCGTTTGTTTGTCTCCATGCCTTTCCTTCTTTTCAGTCACTTTCTACTGTTCACACATTCTTTCATTTTCAGTACCATTTTCCTCTACTACTGGATTCTCAGCAACTAGACCCATTCATTTTTCAAGTGAATGATAATTACTGCATGGGGGAAACATCTTCTACCTTATTATTTTGGGAAATTATTGTGTCTATCAGTTGCATAGATGTATGTAATTTCCATATTATCCTTTTGTGCAAAAGCTTATACCGTGTTTCCCCGAAAGTAAGACAGTGTCTTACTTTCTTTTTATCCCCAAAAGCCCCACTATGCCTTACTTTCGGGGTATGTCTTATATTGGAAAAAATAAGACCCACCCGGCCAACCCACCTACCCGAACCTGCAACACCCGTGTCCGCTAAAAAGTAGTATTTTAAAAAATCTTCTTGAAAAATCTGGGTCTTCATTTTTACCCACCGGGGGGGACAAAGAGCCCGAAGCACCCTTCCCCCCCCCCACAAACACACGGAGACACATCCGCATCCCCTCCTGCCCGCCCCGTCCGGGCCCCGCCATGACGTGGCAGCCGCATCCGGTGCACACGTCGGCCTTGACACGTGTCCGCCCACCCGGCGTCTCTGAAGCTTACCGGTCTCTGGCGGGTGCCTTTCGGCAGGAGAAGCCTTCGCCGGGCTGCTTCGCTGCTTGTTCCCCGACGACGGACAACGTCCGGCCGGATTAGCCGGGATGGGCAACACGGCATCCGCTTGAGACGCCAGCGGGAGCAGCGGGAGCAGCAGGAACAGCAACATTTGGATCAGACGGAGGCGGCGGTGACGTATGGAGGGGGGACGGTGCGGAAGTGGGCAGGAGGCGGCAATACCCCCGTGTTTCCCCGAAAGTAAGACATATGTCTTACTTTCGGGGTACGGCTTATATTAGCCAACCCCCCTGAAACCCCCGATACGTCTTACAATCGGGGGTGTCTTACTATCGGGGAAACAGGGTACATAAGCCATAAAACTATGGTAAAACATGAGTTTTCAAATGACGGATAGGACAAAGGTCCAGGAATCCTTAGGAAACCTTCCATTCCCAAGCATTTTTTATGGAATTCTTCACACTGGCATAAAAGAAAGAGGCACTTTACAGTTTCTGCAGATCAGTAGAGCTTTCCCAGTGAAGGGCATCTCAGACATTAACACCCTTGAAAATTTATTTTATTTATTTATTTATTGGATTTGTATGCCGCCCCTTTCCGTGGACTTGGGGCGGCAAAATGTCCAAAGATACTTCACAAGAAGAGCCCTTCATTCCTCCACTCGAAACAGAATACCGTACGAAACTAGACTTACAATCCTGGGTCTTGAAAGCTTAGAACTACGACGCCTTAAACATGATCTAAATATCGCCCACAAGATCATATGCTGCAATGTCCTGCCTGTCAAAGACTACTTCAGCTTCAACCACAACAATACAAGAGCACACGACAGATTCAAGCTTAATATTAACTGCTCCAAACTTGACTGTAAAAAATATACTTTAGTAATTGGGTTGTCGAAGCGTGGAACTCATTACCAGACTCCGTAGTATCATCCCCTAACCCCCAACGTTTTACGCTTAGACTATCCATGGTTGACCTCTCCAGATTCCTAAGAGCTCAGTAAGAGGCGTACATAAGCTCACTAGAGTCCCCTGTCCTATAGTCTCTCCTATATCTCATATTTCTTCTCTACTATATCCTCTATAACCTTCATTGTGTATAATTGTGTATTGGACAAAATGTATAAAAATAAATAAATAAATAAATAAATAAAATACTACCACATTGTGGGCGTGGCTTATGTAGGACACCCTGCATTTTCTTTCAACATCTTTCAGTGCAAATTGGGTGTTCTGGGGTGGAGCTCCATTTTCACTACCCCACTGCATCCCCCCCCCACCAGTCCGGGCAGTAGCCCACTCCTGAGTTTTCCTCAATCAAGAATTTTGGAAAACAGGGCTGTGCTTAAGGCATGACCAATGCACTTCTCTATACATTATGGTTACAAATTGAATTGGAAAGCTAGAGGCAAACTGACCTCTACTGGCCAGGGGACAGCTTCTCACAGACCCAGGAAAATCATGAGATGATGAAGGAGCTGCCTTCTTGATGTTTGGATTTCTCTCTCTTGATTTCCCTTCTCCTCCCTTTTGTCTTGTGTGCGTTAGATTTTGAGCTAGCGGGTATTCTGTCGGGCTCTCTGGTATGAACCTCCCGAAAATTCAAGGGTACAAATTTCAGACACACACACGTTTGAAAATTCAAAACAATGTTCTTTATCACAAAATTCAAAATAAACTAAGCACTCTTTTTGTATTGCAAAGAGCACTCGTTCCAAAACAACTTGGTAGTCTGTACAAGTCCCTTAATCAATCCTTAAGTATTTAGCTTGCAGCTGTGAAGAAATGTCACAGCCCTCCTTCTTCCACAAAGTGAAACGCACACACACTTTGCTCTGCTTTGGTTTCAAAGTCATGAAAAATCAACAAACAAAGTCCAGAAACAGCAAGGCACGGTCCTGAAGAACAACGATCAGATAATCTTCCACAATGGCCAAACCCACATGCTGCTATTTATATCAGCAGCTCTAATTACTGGAGCCCCACCCAAACACAGGTGGCCTCTCTTATCTCCTGCAATATGCCCTCAATTGGTCTCTTCTCCGCATAACTCTGCGCCTGTGTGGATCCAAGACTTCCGCATCTGAATTGACTGAAGATAATGTAGATTGACTTCCTGGGCTGTGTGCCAAGCCCCCCTCTTCCAAGTCACTCCCACCTTCTTCTTCATCCGAGGAAACTTCACTCCCTGACTCTGTCGGCAATAAAACAGGCCTATGACATGTGGAAGTTTCCCCTGCATCCACCTCTACATTCCCCGGGGCAGGAGCTGGGCCAGAGACAACAACAGTGGGTGGGCTCCATATGATGTGTTGTGCTTTAAAAATATTGGGCACTTCACAAGTATTACAGCATGGTAGTTCTGAAATTAGAACTTCTGCGAGTAATAGATCAAGGCAGTATTTTGTCATTAGTGTGGGATGGGGAAAACAGCAAGGTGCATGCATTAAATTTTTTTTTAGTCCTGTTTTATAAGGTGTCTCAGGTCATTGTTTCATTAGTGACCAAATTATAATAGGTTTCATTATGCATGTTGAGCTGGCTTTATAGAATTCCACACGGGCTCTTTGACATACAAAGGTAATAAACTGAAGATATAGTCTACCCTAGGATGCGCCTTTCTCTCTTCCTGAATTTTGCAGCATCTGTCAACTTGTCTGGCACATACCGTATTTTTTGAACTATAGGATGCACTGGAGTATAAGCTTTTGGTGAGGAAAATAGTGGGGGGAATTCTGCCTACCAAGTATTCATCTGGCCAGCGTCCTTTGTCTGGTCAGCTTCAGCACATTAGTTTGCTGGTTTTGAGTGCCCATGCTTGCTTTTTATGCCCGGTTGGGGATAAAAAACAGTTTCCAAAGCACTTCACTTCTCTCTCTCTCTCTTCAGAGAAAGAGAGAGAAACAATGACAAAAGCAGGCAAAGGGAAAATTGCTTAGCTACTGATAGGCTTCACTGTTGTCTTCACTGTTAGCACCTTGTTAGGGCTGGAAAAAAAGCTTAGTAAAAGCTATATTCGGAGTATAAGACGCAGCCAAATTTTCAGCCTCTTTGGGGGGGGGAGGTATGTCTTATACTCTGAAAAATATGGTAATTCTTTATCTGGTTATCATACAATTTCAGTTTCCTCACATTTTTCAATCAGTTTTCCTGTTTACAGATGAGGCGTTTATTATACAAAGTAGTCTGCAGTTTTGGGCAGGTATAGTTTTGGACAGACACTAACTGTAAGGTCTGGTTACTCACTCTGTAACTTCATAGTGGTGCAGCAAGATTTTCAGTGTCTTCATCTTTAACCTTATTAAGAGAAGCAAGAGGAGCAGTTGCAGGCACAAAATACCATGTGGCTGAAATTCATCTTTTGGAGATGAATGGCTACTCAGCCATTTCTAGCCCAATATTCCTTAAATAGCTATGTAATGATGCAGTGTTAAACTATGCAATTTTTTAACGTAGAAGAGCATTTTTCCCAGGTATGTGAATATATGTTCGTTAACAGATGTGGCATTTTCTGTACACATCATCCATTTCTGGGCTTTGTCTAAAAATGAGCAGCCACGAGACTTTAGGTTTCTTGGACAATTGCAGCATGATAAACACAAACTTCCAAATTCCTCCTGCAACAATCTTAAGCATCTGGGAGTGCAGATAATCTACCAATCTGAATTGGTCCCTTTACACGTCATCCTTAGCGAGGCATGCAAACCAGTGTCTGCATTTCCTGCATCGGATGAGGAGACCACATCTTTCTCCTACTGTCCTGGTACTTTTTACAGAGGCGAAATTGAGAATGTTTTAACAAACGCATCACTATTTGGTTTGGTGGTAGCAGCGTGTGATGTCTCCCTTTGGAGCCTGAATCCATGGAGGAGAATGAGCCAGATCTGGGGTTGATGGAAGTCGAGGGGGTGGCCTCACTGATTTTGAAGGAACGTGGGAGGAGCAGGAGGAAGCCCCAGGTGTCTTGCCAGCAGGGAGGAACAGGGAGTGGACAACTGAGAGAGGGCAGGCATTGGAAATGAAGAGCAATGGAGCTGGGGTGGGCTCCACCCCAGAGCACCCAATTTGCACTGAAAGATCTTGAAAGAAAATGCAGGGCGTCCTGCATAAGTCATGCCCACAGTGTGGTAGTACAAATTTTGGTAGCCCTTCACTGGATGGAGCTCAGGTGATGAGTAAGCATCACCCCCTCTTAATCCCGAGCATGAAGAGTGGAAAGGAGGCAGGAGCAGCAACTCAGGAGGAGAGTGTCCCACCTCTCTTCAGGAAGCACACCTGGGGACTGAGACTTAAGGAGACGCTGTGGGAAGAGGAGTTTGTTTGGAAGAAACACTGAATATGTGGACTTTTGTGTGCCATTGCTGATGTCTGGAGTTTGCAGGACTTCTTGCCTTGTTCCTTGCTTCATTGCTTTGCCTCATTGCTTTGTTCCTTTGCGTCGCTGGCCTTCTTGCTTTGAAGTTGTTGTGCTAACAGCATTTTGCTGGACTACTCACAGCCAGAGGCTGATGTGTATGTGTGTGTGAGAGAGAGAGAGAGTGTGTTTTGCTCCAGGACTTTCAGTAAATCTGGGAGCATTTGGAGGAAAGTTGAAGCAATAAAGGGGAGTTTGAACTATCAAATGGCTATATTGCCATCATACCTTGTCCCAGGTCATCACACAGTGTCTCAGATAGAAGGTCCATATATAGAATAGTAAGGACCATGGAGAAGATTATTGATTTATTTTATTTATTAATTAGATTTATATGCCACCCATTTTTCAGGATACTGCTTATAAATGCTATGTGCTTAGAGCTCAAAGCATTCTTAGAAACCCCACACCCCCACTTCATGGTCTGTTTCTGTTGCCCCCCTCTGGGAGGAGGTTTCAAAGTATTTCTAGCAGGACTACCATAGAAACATAGAAACATAGAAGTCTGACGGCAGAAAAAGACCTCTTGGTCCATCTAGTCTGCCCTTACACTATTTTCTGTATTTTATCTTAGGATGGATATATGTTTATCCCAGGCATGTTTAAATTCAGTTACTGTGGATTTATCTACCACGTCTGCTGGAAGTTTGTTCCAAGGATCTACTACTCTTTCAGTAAAATAATATTTTCTCATGTTGCTTTTGATCTTTCCCCCAACTAACTTCAGATTGTGTCCCCTTGTTCTTGTGTTCACTTTCCTATTAAAAACACTTCCCTCCTGGACCTTATTTAACCCTTTAATATATTTAAATGTTTCGATCATGTCCCCCCTTTTCCTTCTGTCCTCCAGACTATACAGATTGAGTTCATTAAGTCTTTCCTGATACGTTTTATGCTTAAGACCTTCCACCATTCTAGTAGCCCGTCTTTGGACCCGTTCAATTTTGTCAATATCTTTTTGTGGGTGAGGTCTCCAGAACTGAACACAGTATTCCAAATGTGGTCTCACCAGCATTCTATATAGCGGGATCATAATCTCCCTCTTCCTGCTTGTTATACCTCTAGCTATGCAGCCAAGCATCCTACCTGCTTTCCCTACCGCCTGACTGCACTGTTCACCCATTTTGAGACTGTCAGAAATCACTACCCCTAAATCCTTTTCTTTTGATTCTACCAGATTCTATAACAGTTTTGTTCCCTATGCCTTCTGTCTGGTAAACTCACAAGATTTGTTTCTCTTGCCAAGTACATGTATACATCCAAACTAGACTGTGTTGTTTTGCCGTGTCGTGTAATATGTGCAGATATGTGGGTATATTTATTTGTTTGCTTGCTTGCTTATTGTCATGTTTATGTAGTGTATATTGGAGGTGGTGACCCTTTGAGAGGTGTATGCAATGAAATTTCAGTTTAATGTATGCCAATTAGCGTACTTTTTAAGTGACAATAAAGTTTTCTAAGTCTAAGTCTTCTACCATTCTTCACAACAGTTTTTATGGCATTAGATCACTTTCTCAATGCAGAATCTATGCTGCTGTACTAATTAAATCTGGTTCATGGAATATCCGTGCAATGATATCTGGGAAACAAGAAGAACTGCCAGGTAAGCTGTTTTATCTATAAAGTATGGTATTAATATTTCTCAGCAACTAGGAATAGAATTGGAAGCCACCAAAGTGGGCTTAATGAAATCAATGGAATAGAGATTGTTTATTGACTTATGGGAAAAGACATCTATTGCCTAGAAATCTATTCACTGCGTAAGCAGAAATATAGAATGGGCATTTTAAAATGTCTATAGCAGCAGATGGTAAGGGGAACACTGCCCAGAATCTCTATGGAATTCCTCATTTATAACTGGCAAAAGGTGGAAGGAAAAAGAAAAA
Organism: Erythrolamprus reginae; assembly: GCF_031021105.1. Lineage (NCBI taxonomy): Eukaryota > Metazoa > Chordata > Lepidosauria > Squamata > Dipsadidae > Erythrolamprus > Erythrolamprus reginae. Next base: position 96,902,019 of record NC_091950.1, on the reverse strand, counting down.
AACAGGATGACCAGCAACAAAGGGGATTCAGTAGTGCTGAGTACACCATTAGAAGATGCTGAGGAGGACAATCTATATGATCAGTAAAAGTCAACACTAATTAGATGGCACACAATCAAAGTACACTTATGAAATTATAGCTAGGAGATAGTCAATAAAACAAACCATTGTTAAAGAAAAGATGAGAATTACTTAAGAAGTCTCTTCCTTTAAAAAAAACCCCAGATCTGGGAATAGCCCCAGAATTTCATCATCATCATCATCATCATCAGTTCATAACAACAACAAACAACAACAACAACAACAACAACAGAGTTGGAAGGGGACCTTGGAGGTCTTCTAGTCCAACCCCTTGCTTAGACAGGAAACCCTACACTACTTGAGACAAATGGTTATCCAACATCTTCTTTAAAACTTCTAGTGTTAAAGCATTCACAACTTCTGGAGGCAAGCTGTTCCACTGATCAATTGTTCTAACTGTCAGGAAATTTCTCCTTAGTTCTAACTTGCTTCTCTAGCTGATTAGTTTCCACCCATTGCTTTTTGTTCTACCCTCGGGTGCTTTGGAGAATAGTTTGACTCCCTCTTCTTTGTGGTAACCTCTAAGATATTGGAACACTGCTATCATGTCTCCCCTGATCCTTCTTTTCATTAAATTAGCCGTGCTCAGTTCTTGCAACCGTTCTTCATATGTTTTAGCCTCTAGTAAGAATATGCGCTGAGAGAATTATGGCTTCTTCTGCTAATTCCTGGGATCTGAAGTTTTCATCTGCCTTTCATTATTGGGCTAAGAGCAGTAACAGCAGGTTACTCCGCCTGCAGTCATCCTGCAATCCCCTGCCCAGGCTGATCTTAGCTGTTCTGACATGGTGATAACTCAGGAGCTGACAGGCAGCACTACAAAACAATGAGCTGACACATGGGAGAATCCCCTGGGTGCCATTGTGGGAGTGAAGAGCATTGTCAGCCTTGAAAGAAACCAACTAGCTTATATTTGCACATTTTAATTTTTTGAAGAATTGCAGTTCAATGAAAGACAGGTGGTTTCTCCAGAATGACTAACTTGATGGCTGAAAGAGCTCTCCTTGGCTTCCTTTGTTCCAAGAATGTACCTGTGTTTCTAAGTAACCTAAAAACAATTGGCAGGAGAATAAAGAAAGCCCTGCAGACTCACAGCCTGTCTGTGGATAATTAGTGCCAGGTTGAGGTATCCCTGGGGGTAAAATGAACAAATGGCAGAAGCAACATCATGCCATCCCAATGGAAGCCCCTTTTCTTTTATATGCCTTCACCTACAAGTAGAATTTACATCACAGTGCTGCAACTCTGCTTTCATTGTTTTGATCCTACAAATGTACCTGCACATGGGATTAGAAACTGCTTTTGGTTGCCACAATGCAAAAAGGATGTTAAGAATCTAGAAAGAGTGACAAATATGATTAGGGGAATAGAGGCTAAAATATATGAAGAACAATTGCAAGAAGTAGGCATGGCTAGTGTAATGAAAAGAAGAACCAGGGGAGACATACCAGTGTTCCAATATCTCAGGGATTGCCATAAAGAAGGAGTCAACATATTCTCCAAAGCACATGGGGGTAGAACAAGAAGCAATGGGTGGAAACTAAACAAGGAGATACAGGGATTGGACAAACAAATGGAAACACCTGACTTTTTGGCATCATAATGTTTGAACATGTTCAAATCAATCAAACATGACATGTTGTAATGTGTTTTTTAAAATTCTGTTATTTGATGTTTTTTTAAACTACCTTTTTTTTACAGAAATTTAAGGAAATTGGTTATAACCTCTCAGACTTTCAAAGAGGCCAAATTGTTGGTGCTCGAATGGCAGGCGCTAGTGTAAGAGAAAGTGCCCAAATGTTTGGCGTTTCAAGAGATAATGACTCAAAAGTAATGACTGCTTTTGAAAGAGAAGGAAAAACATCCTCAGCCAAGCACAGGTCTGGTTGAAAGTCGAAGTTGTCTGAGAGAGACTGTTGGACTCTAAAGCGAATTGTTAGAGTGAATCGCAAGACCACAGCTCCTAAAATCACTGCAGAGCTCAATAGACACGTACAGAACCCAGTTTCCACAAAAACTTTTCGAAGGGAACTTCACGGAAGAGCTGCAATTAGAAAACCACTGCTCTCAAAGACAAATGTTTCAAAGCATTTAGAGTCGTGTAGAAACCACCAGAAATGGTCCCTCAAGCAGTGGCAAAATGTGATATTTTCTGATGAATCATCGTTTACCATTTTTCTGACCTCGGCCATGTTTACGTTTGGAGACAGTCAAAAGAATCATTTCATCCAGACTGCCTTCTCCCAACCATCAAACATGGCGGGGGTTCAGTGATGATCTGGGGTGCTATTTCTTGGAAATCCTCTGGGCCAATGATTTCCCTTCATGGAAGAATTAACAGCCATCACTATTTAGGAATTTTGGCTGACCAAATTTATCCTATGGTTCAAGAACTGTTTCCAGAGGGGAATGCCATCTTTAAAGATGATAATGCACCTAAAATTGTTAAAGAATGGCATGAGGAACATTCTAATGAAGTTCAGCATCCCATCTGGCCACCAGACCTCAACATTATTGAGCATTTATGGTCAATTTTAGAGATTCAAGTAAGAAGTCTATCTCCACTACCATCGTCTATAAAAGAATTGGAGGGTGCTTTAACTGAAGAATGGGATAAAATTCCTTTCGAAATAATTCACAATTTGTATAAATCAATACCTTGGAAAATTGAGGCTGTATTTGCCGCAAAAGATGGACCAACACCATATTAAAAGACATTTTGATGATTTTTCAAGGTGTTTCCATTTTTGTGTCCACCCCTGTCAGTAACTTAGAACTAAGGAGAAATTTCCTGACAGTTAGAACAATTAATCCGCTCCGAGTCTTCGCAGAGGGGTGGCATACAAATCTAATAAATAATAATAATCAGTGGAACAGCTTGCCTCCAGAAGTTGTTAATAACAACAACAACAAGAACAACAAGAACAAGAACAAGAACAACAACAACAACAACAACAACAACAATAATAACAATTTATTAGATTTGTATGCCGCCCCTCTCCGAGAACTCCAACACTGGAAGTTTTAAGAAGACATTGGATAACCATCTGTCTGAAGTAGTGTAGGGTTTCCTGCCTAAGCAGGGGGTTGGACTAGAAGACCTGTAAGGTCCCTTCCAACTCTGTTGTTATTATTATTATTAAGAGTATAATTCTGTGAAAATGATTCCCACGTTTTCTACATCTCTGTAATGGGAATAGCTACAATATTTACAAGCAGGACTGGTGCAACTTGCTTCAGCAACAATTAGGTTCTAATGTTCATGTATTCTAGAATATTTCTTAAAGGAACTGGTGCATTTTTCTGTGTAAATTTTCATAAACCTTATGTGTCAAGTTACCTTGGGAAACCAGCCAACACCAGCATCTCCCTCTGCTAATCTAGCATCCAATACAGAGTCAAGAGATCCAGAAACTATGAATATATCTTGATGGCTTTGGTTAATGGTATGCATTCTTCCCCTTTTAAAATGTTTTTGTGAGGAATGTTTGAATTAAAATTGAGCAGCAAGGAAAAATGATGCAGGAGAAGGGATTCTAATAGAGTTGTAGCTAATACAATTGGGGAAGGGGAGAAAAGCTGATTTTTAGTGTTAAAAAAACCCAGCCAATCTTATAATTTATTTCCCCACACTATGCCTCTTTTATTTATGAAAGAAAATCCCTTTGCTTGGGATAGTCCATAGGATTTTATGCCAATTATTTGGACTACTTATTTCTTGAAAGGCCTATTGGCATTGGTTTATTTGATGGACTGATTGATTTGATTGATCAATTTTCTATAATGTTCATCTCAACAAGTGACTCTGGGGAGCCTACAGTACATTGTCATTCATAGTTACCTTCTGAGGATCTTCATCTCTTGATTCCTAAGTTAACAACTAACAGAAACAATTCCTGAGTCAATCAAAGTGGATTCCAAATCCTATCATGCCAATTAACTAGTTTATCTCTCTAACTACCATTGTGCCTCCTAGGAGATAGCTCTTGGCTGGCCTTCTTTAAGCCAGATGAGCTCTAATGTGTACTTTAATGGAAGTCTAGCAAAAAATATCATGGCTATAAACCTGGCTAAAAAATATCTCAGAAAAAAACAGTAGCAAAGCCACTTACTTTCCCATTAAAATGAACAGAAAGCTGGACAAATTTGTGGTGTCCAGTAATGAACTCCGCTAATGAAACTGAAATGCTTTTTTTCTGTGTTCAGCAATATATGGCATGCTTTTCTATCTCTTAATATTGACTTAGCTAAAGTCAATGGGAAGTGTAAACACAGGGCAGATGTGGTCAATATATGCACCACTGTTGAAAGCTTTTAAGTGCCCTCTCACATATCGTTGTTTTCTTTCCTGCTGTTGCTATTGATGGTTATGTTTTCTTTTACTTCTCTACTTATTAGTCCTTTCAGGGGGGGGGGGAACAAAAATAAAATCAGAACCACTTTTACCGCACACCAATAGCAAACCAATTAGTGGAGAATTCTTTTTGTCTGTCATGTGCATTGCCAGAGCCAGGACAAATTTGTCATGTTGATTGGAAGTATCAAGGGAGTAAACATTACTGTGGACTTTTCGGAAGGGGAAAAAAATTTGAATGCTTTTCTCTTGAAAATTTCCAGGGGATTAGATTATTTAGCAGTTGTTTCAGTGGTCTTGATTAGAGGATGGATATTTAAACATCTCCAGGTCCAGAACAATTCTCCCCATGTGACTGCAGCCTTATATCTCAGTGTTACATTTCAATTTTTTAAAAAAAAAATCATTTAATTGTACTTTTTAGGGAAATAAGGATAAATATTTTAAGACCTGTCATCTCAAAGGCATATTAGTCCTATAAATCAGTGTTTCCCAACCTTAGCAACTTGAAGATATTTGGACTTCAACTCCCAGAATTCGCTGGCTGGGGAATTCTGGGAGTTGAAGTCCAGATATCTTCAAGTTGCCAAGGTTGGGAAACAATGCTATAAATGATGTGTTTGTGTGTGTGTTGGAAGCTGCCAATTGGAAAAATGCTGGGACAATGAAGAGCAAGCTGTAATAGTTTTCCTCAGCCAAATGAGCTGTAGTTTTCCTCAGCCAAATGGGTTGGATCTACCACTCCCAGAATTCTGAGCCAGAATGATCACCAGCTTGGACAGGGAATTCTGGCAGGTGAAGCCCACATCTCTTGAATTTGCCAAGGTTAAGAAACATTGTATTAAGCTATGCTAGCATCAAACATGTCTTACAGGGTGAACTATAATATCTGCCCCGATTTATGTTGATTTTATGAAGTAATACATGTTGGAACTTGATAAACGTTTGCTGAAAAGAGTAAACCTAAAGAACTGATTATTTATGGATTTAGAGATAAAAGAGGAAGAGAAAAGTGCAATTACTTGATAGAAAGAAAATAATTCATGCAATAATTCTACATTTTCTTTTCTTTTCACATTTTTAAAATCTTTCTCATTTTTCCTTTAATTTATATATTTTTATTTTTTGAAAAATATTAGATATATAAATATAGCCACAACTTTATTCTACCTTTACTTGGTGAAGGCTTGACAGATAGGTCTTTCAAAATACTTCAAATTTGTGTTAGCTTCTTAGTTTAAATTTGTTGGCTGACCACCTCCAATGGACTCTAGCCTATATTGGCAGCATTTATCCTTATTGCTACCTTTAAATAAGGGGTCAAAAATGCAGATATAGTTCCTCATAAATTGTTTTATCTCTATATAAAACACCGATATTTGTCAAAGTTTGCGGTTTCCATACTGTTGCTTCTGGCTGGCATACATAGGCTTTTTATGCATCAGAGTTTGTGTGATTTTGCTCTGAGTGTATCCCAGGGCCTTGTATTTCCATTATATGAATGTGCAATGGTTCACCTTCATGGCTGCCAGAAGAAATCACTTCATATCAATGTTCATTTACCATCTTGAGTTCCCTCAAGCAGTTTGCTGTGGAGAAGTCAACAGTGAAACTGTGATGGGCTGTACAGAAACAATTTTTAAAAAATTGTCTAGTAAGCCAAGCCTTGTAAAGAGTTGCCTTATTTTGCTGAATTCAAACAGTCTCTGACTGTAGCAGCTGGAAACAGGTACATGTACCTAAGATAATTAGTCATTTTATAAACTTTAATTAAATACATTCAATTTTGTTTCTCAATTTTTTAACCTACTCTTCCCATCCAATCTACAATATGAGGATAATAAGATCTGCCATCTGAATTGGCTGTGTTTAAAATTAGCCTGGTAATGTATGTGATAAAATGTGAACGACTTTGATCACACAATAGAAAACAATTTAAATACACACTAAGCATTGTTAGCCAAACTACTCATTAGCTTTTGCCAGTGTTCTTGCTGGCTGGGAACACTGGAAGGTTTTTTCTCTCAGCAACACATCTGTGGTTTCCTGCTGAGAAACATCACTGATCAAGAACATGATATTTAAGAATACATTTTTGAACATTCCTTAGCAAAGAATGGCTGTGTACAGCGTGACAAGGATTTGCAGCATGAAACTGCAAATATATTTTGCAAAATATAATGTTATGACCAAACAGGGTCCTTTTCTGATAGATTTGATGTTGTTAGTTGCAAAGTTGTGTCCAACCCATCGTGACCCTATGGACAATGTTCCTCCAGGCCTTCTTCTTCTCTACCATCCTCTGCAGTCCATTTAAGCTCTTCTGAATGCTTCAGGGACTCCATCCAGCCATCTCATTCTCCGTCGTCCCCTCCTTCTTTTGTCCTCAATCTTTCCCTTCATTAGGCATGTCTCCGGTGAGTTCTTCCTTCTCATTAGGTGGCCAAAGTATTTGAGTTTCATAATAATAATAATAATAATTATTATTATTATTATTATTATTATTATTATTATTATTGTTATTATTATTTATTGGATTTGTATGCCGCTCCTCTCCGCAGACTCGGGGCGGCTAACAACAATAATAAACACAACATGTACAATCCAATAATAAAAACCAACTAAAAACCCCTATTATAAAACCAAACATACACACAAACATACCATGCATAACTTGTAATGGCCTAGGGGGGAGAGCTATCTCAACTCCCCCATGCCTGGTGGTATAAATGAGTCTTGAGTAGTTTATGAAAGACAGGGAGGGTGGGGGCAGTTCTAATCTCTGGGGGGAGTTGGTTCCAGAGGGCCGGGGCTACCACAGAGAAGGCTCTTCCCCTGGGGCCCACCAAACGACATTGTTTAGTCGATGGGACCCAGAGAAGGCCAACTCTGTGGGACCTTATCAGTCGCTGGGATTCGTGCGGTAGCAGGCGGTTCCGGAGGTAATCTGGTCCAATGCCATGTAGGGCTTTAAAGGTCATGACCAACACTTTGAATTGTGACTGGAAATGGATCGGCAGCCAATGCAAGCCACGGAGTATTAAAGAAACCTGGGCGAATCTTGGAAGCCCCACGATGGCTGTCGCGGCTGTGTTCTGCACGATCTGAAGTTTCCGAACACTTTTCAGAGGTAGCCCCATGTAGAGAGCATTGCAGTCTTCAGGATCTGGCCTTCTAAAGAGCATTCAGGGTCCATCTTCTCTAGGACTGACCAGTTTGATTACCTTGCAGTCCAAGGGATTCGCAGGAGTCTTTTATTTATTTATTATTTGGATTTGTATGCCGCCCCTCTCCGAAAACTCCAGCACCATCGTTCAAAGGCTTCAATTCTTTGGTGCTCGGACTTTCTTATGGTCCAACTTTCACAGCCATACATTGCAACTGCGAAAACCATTGGCTTGACTATACACACTTTTGTTGGCAGGGTGATGTCTCTGCTTTTTAGTATGCTGTCTAGATTTCTCATAGATATCATGCTTCATTTGATCCAATGGACATCATTAATTTCCTCTGACCCTCTATATCTCTGCTCAAACCCTTCAGTTACTCTAAAAGGTATATGCATCATTATCAGTCAAATGACTGACATGATAGGCAAGTGTGGGGAGGGAATCATGGAAACACAAGAGACCAAATGTTGTGGTTAGCTCTGGCCCAGCTCCTGCCCAAGGACTGTGGATGTGGGGGAGACATTCACATGCTGCAGGCCTGTTTTGCCCCCGGTGGAATCTGCTGATGAAGCCTCCTCTGACCAAGAAGACATGAGTGACAGGGAGGAGGAGAGTGTGGCAGACAGCTCAGAAGGAGATCAATTATCTAGCTTCTCCTTGGATTCAGAACAAGAGTTAATGATACAGCCACGCATGTGGAGAACGATGCATAGGCAACAACAACTGAGAGATTATTATCAAAGAAAATGAGGCCACCTGTGGTTGGGTGGGGCTGTGGTAATTATTGAGGCTGCTATAAATAGCAGCCTGTGGGTTTGGCCATTGTGGAGGATTATCTGATCGTTGTGTTTCATGACTGCTTTACTGACTTTGATCTTTTGTGTGCTGACTTTTCCCCGCTTTGAAACTAAACCAGAGCAAAGTGTGTTTCAGTTTGTGAAAGAAGAAGGACTGTGAATTGCCTCACAGCTGCAAGCTAAGTATCAAAGGACTGATAAGGGACTTGTACAAATTACCAGTTTGTTTGGAGACTAGTGCTCTTTGCTATACCAAAAGAGGGCTTAGGTTAAGTGAATTTTCATTATAAAGAACATTGTTTTGAATTTTCAAACGTGTGTGTGTCTGAAATTTGTACCTGTGAATTTTTGGGAGGAGTGTACCAGAGAGCCCGACAGAACACCAAATGGGATTAACAGAATAACAGAGTTGGAAGGGACCTTGAAATGCCTTCCTCCGAGTTAAACTTGGATTAAAATTGGTAACAATAGAGGCACTATTTATTTTCAAACTGGATATCTGAAAAACAATCAAATATCCTTCCTGCCTATATATTATCTGGGGTCAAATCGGTAAACTGAATGAAAGCCTTTTGATGGGGTTACATCATTGGCTAGATTAGAATAATTAAAGCCCTCTGTGATAGGGAGCCTTCCCTTCTCCTTTGTAATTACTATCCATACATTGAAAAATATCCCAGGGTGGAAAGCTTCTCTGATATTCTAGATCAGGAGTCTAGCAAAGCTGGCTGGGGAATTCTAGGAGTTGAAGTCTCCCCAGGTTTAAAATTGCCAAAATTGGAGACTCCTGTTCTAGATTAACTGCAAAATAAAAAGAGTGCCAAGCACAATCTCTTGTTTTTGACCTATTGGGTAAGTAAGTTGTAGGAAGGAGCTGAAAATGATGATTTCGTCTGACACGGTATGTAATAGAAAGTGCTAACTCACACACATTTTAATCCCACTGATACCCAGTCACTCACCACATGCTCTTTATAACCCATGCATCCCAAAATATGCCAAGCAGAGCAGATTTATCTGCATTGTCCAATGTGGAGCAAAGAATTAAATCAGGAACAGGCAAGGCTCATGCTGAGGAGGAGAGTATTGAGCCCAAAGGCGAGAAGTGGCACATACACTCCATCCATTCTTTGCTCTATAAATCAATTTTGAATGAGGTGAAGCTGAAAAGACCTTTGGAAAAGCCAGAACATGGTGGGTGGAAGGAGGGTGAACGAGGATAAGACCAGACTGATGATAAGGAGTTTGCAGCAGCAAAAGCTCTGAGATTCAGAGAGAAGAAACTGACTTCCTGGGCTAACTGTATTCTGATCATTTTTGTGTTGTTTCCCTATTGGTTATATCTTTCTTAGTCTGAGTACTCCAATGTCATCAAAATACTTGAGCACTGACAAATCTGAGGCTAATTTAACATAACAATCCCCTATCAGGTTTCCTGCCATGTTTTAGGACAAGTTCACCAATGAGAGAACTTGCTTTGGTGGAGAAGGAAGCTCACATCTCCAGTCAGAATTTGCAGTTTCTTTCTTTTTGACTTCCGGGTGAAAAGGTAGAGCCTTTATTCCTTATAGAACCTATAGAATCAGAATCAGGATAGAGAGGGGAGGGGCCATGGAGGTCTTCTAATCCAACCCTTTGCTCAAGCAGGTGATCCTATACCTGTGATGGTGAACCTATTGCACAGGTGCCACAGGTGGAACACAGAGCCATATCTGCTGGTACGCGAGCTATTGTCCTAGCTCAGCTCCAATGTGTATGTGTGTGCCGGCCACTGATTTTTGGCTCACATAGAGGCTCTGGGAGGGTGTTTTTGGCTTCCAGGGAATCTGGGGGGATAGTGAAGGCATTTTTACCCTTCCCAGACTCCAGGGAAGCCTTTGTAGCCTGGAGAGAGCAAAACATGAGCCTACTGGGCCCATTAGAAGTTGGGAAACAGGCTGTTTCTGGCCTCCAGAGGGCCTCTGGGGTGTGGGGGAAGCTGTTTTCACCCTCCCCAGGCATTGGATTATGGGTATGGGCATTTGTGCATAAACGATAGCACATGCCCATACTCTTTCAACACCCCAGGAAAAAAATGTTCACCATCACTGTCCTATTCCATTTCAGACAAGTGGTTGTCCAGTCTTTTCTTTAAAACCTCCAGTGATGAAGCACCCAAAACTTGTGAAGGCAAGCTGTTCCACTGATTGTTTTGCTAGGAAGTTTCTCCTTAATTCAGGTTGCTTCTCTCCTTGATTTGTTTCCATTCATTGTTTCTTATTGTGTCTCTTGGTGCTTTGGAATGTAATCCTTTTTCTTTGTGGCAATCCCTCAAATATTGGAATACTGCTATCAGGTCACCCCCTAGGCCCGTGATGGCAAACCTATGCAAACCAGAGGTGGCATGCAGAGCCTTCTCTGTGGGCATGCATCGCTGTGCCCCGAGACATTAGCCCAATCCAGCTGTGGTCAACCACAAGTGCTGACGGGGTGGGAATGGAATCCTGAATGAGGGTATGATGGAAAGCAGTCACTGCAGTCTGTCCCTTTAAGGTATTTCCAAAGGTGCTTGGAAGGCAGCTGCCTCAGCCTGACCCTTTCAGTTACTTTGATGCTGCCTACCATCCAGCCTTGTGCAAAGGTAGCCAAGTGGAGCCACTGCCAGCAAAGGAAAAGGGCTCAACTCTCCCAGTCCTGGTCCCAGACCTGGTCAATCCAAAAGCTGAAGCCGGATGGCAGAGGAGGGACCTTAAAGGGACAGTTGGTGAAGGTAATTCGCCCATGTGCCGTCTCCTCGTAGAAGATACCAACACTGTGAGACGTGTGCGTATTTGCTCTGTGTGCATGTTTGAGGCCAAGAAGGAGGAGACAACTTGTCCAAACTTTTCTTGCCTTCCTTGGTAGCAACGCTGCTTAGAATTCAGCCACTGCTGCCTGTCCCTTTAAGGTACTTCGATGCTGCCTGATGTGCATCCCTGTGCAAAGGGAGCCAAGCTGTCAAAGGAAAAGGGCTTGACTCTCCTGGTCCCGGGGTGGGGGAGAGTGGGGGGATCATGAGACTGCAGGCAAGGCAGCAGGGAAGACAGGAAGCCTGCTCAGCCTCCAGGAGAGCGGGGAAAGGAGCAGGGAAGACAGGCAAGCCAGCTGGGCCTTAGGGACATTGGGGAAAGCAGGTAAGCTGACTGGGTTTTGATGAAGGCATCAGAGAAGGCAGGCAAACTGGCTGGGCTTTGAGGACTTCAGGGAACGCAAAAGGGAAGGCAAGCAAGCATGGTGGGGGGTTGCAGTCCATGTGGAAGGGAGCAGAGAAGGCAGGCAAGCAGGACTGACCATGAAGAAGACCACGGAAAAGGCAGGCAAGCCAGCTGGGCCTCAGAAGGGGTGAGTGTCGAGCGGGCAGGCAGGGCAAGTGGTAAGCCAGTGAGCAGGCAGGTAGGGTGGGACCAGTCAGAAGTGGTACTAGCCGGTTCTCTGAACTACTCAAAATTTTTCATTACCAGTTCATCCAAACCCGTCTGAACCAGCTAAATACCACCTCTGGTTTTCCCCCACATTAAATTTCATTTTGACATTTATAGAACCTATGCAGAAGAAAATAGGTGAGGGCAGCAGAGTCTTGTGAAAAAGCTCAGATTAAGTTTACACGTGAAATGACTAGGAACAGACTATCCAGAATCAACACCATCCCTAGCATGGAGAATCATTGGGTGCTTTTGCACCATTGCATAGCTTACTTTTACTGGGGGAAAACAATAGCAGTTAAATATGTGTGCCTGATGTTGAATTACAATCCAGAAATACATTGTGAAATGAGTTCAATGGGGCAGTGGTTTGAACATTCTTTGGCATTGCTTTTCTTTGGAATTGGAATGTAAACTGCCCTTTTCTAATCCTGTGGCCACTATTGAGTTTTCCCAATTTGTTGGCATATTGAGTGTAGTACTCTTACTGCATCGTCTTTTAAAATTTCGAATAGTTCAACTGGAATACTGTCCACTACTTTTGTTGTTGCTTAGACTTCTTAAGACCCATTTGATTTCTCCTTCCAAGAGGTCTGGCTCAAGGTCAGTGGCCACTCCACTGTGGTTATCAGGGACATAAAGCTCATTCTTGTATAGTTCTTCTGTATAATTTTGCTACCTCTTCTTAATCTCTTCTGCCTCTGTTACCTCCCTGTCTTTTTGGTCCTTTATTATCTTTTAATGAAATTTTCCCATCAAATCTCCAATTTTCTTGAAGAGGTCTCTGGTCCTCCCTATTTTATTGTTTTCTTCTATTCTTTGCACTGTTTGTATAAGAAGACATTCTTATCTCTTCCAGCTATTTTCTGGAATTTTGAATTCAATTGGATTATCTTTCTTTTTCCCTTGCCTTTTGCAGTTGGGGCATAGTCTTAGACTACTGTGATGTTGAATGGTTTCCCTTGGATTCAAACTGAGATCATTCTGTCATTTTGGGGATTGTTTCCCAGTATTGTTTTTCCTGCTGTTTTATTGACTATGAAGGCTACTCCATTTCTTTTGAGGGATTCTTGCTTACAAGATGCAAGAATCTTGCATCCCTGATGGTTGTCTGAATTAAATTTACCTATTCCTGTCCATTTTAGTTCACTGATTCCTAAGATGTCAATGTTCAGTCTTGTCATCTGGGTTGACCATGTCCAGTTTGCCTTGATTGCCTTGCCTTGATTAGATTTAGATTAGATTTATTGGATTTATATGCCGCCCCTCTCCGAAAACTCGGGGCGTATGTAATGGATCTTACATTCCAGATTCCTATGGAGAATAGATCTTTACAGCATTAGACTTTCTTTTTTACCACCAGATACCTCCAGATCTGATTGTCCTTTGGGCTTTGGCCCAGTAGCCTCACTCGTTCTGGCACTACTAGTACCTACTAGTACTAGACGTCTGCTCTTCCCCAGTAGCATGTTGGATGGATCACACCTTCTGACCTGAAGGGCTCATCTTCCAGCATCATATCTGTTTGCCTTTTGGCGCTGTCCATGAGGTTTTCATGGCAAAGATACTGGAGTGGGTTGCATCATTTCCTTCTCTCGTGGATCACGTTTTATCAGAATTCTCTGCTATCACCTGTCCATCTTGGGTGGCCCTGCATGGCAGAGCTTATAGCTTCTTTGGGCTACTGAAACCATGAAAGGTTCGGTTGTTATACTTGCTTCTTGTGGTTAGCTCTGGCACAGCTCCTGCCCCAAGCACTGTGGATGTGGGGGAGACATCCACATGCCGCAGGCCTGTTTTGCTCCCAGTGGTATCTGCTGATGAAGGCTCCTCTGACCAAGAGGACATGAGTGACAGGGAGGAGGAGAGTGTGGCAGACAGCTCAGAAGGAGATCAATTATCTAGCTCCTCCTTGGATTCAGAACAAGAGTTAATGATAGAGCCATGCATGGGAAGAGCAATGCATAGGCAGCAACAACTGAGAGATTATCAAAGAAAATGAGGCCTCCTGTGGTTGGGTGGGGCTGTGGTAATTAGTGAGGCTGCTATAAAGAGCAGCCTGTGGGTTTGGCCATTGTGGAGGATTATCTGATCGTTGTGTTTCGTGCCTGCCTTGCTGACTTCGACTTTGTGTACTGATTTTTCCCCACTTTGAAACTAAACCAGAGCAAAGTGTGTTTCACTTTGTGAAAGAAGAAGGACTGTGAATTGCCTCACAGCTGCAAGCTAAGTATCTCAGAATTGATAAGGGACTTGTACAAATTACCAGTTTGTTTGGAGACGAGTGCTCTTTGCTATACAAAAAGAGAGCTTAGTTTATTTGGATTTTCAGTATAAAGAACATTGTTTTGAATTTTCAAATGTGTGTGTGTCTGAAATTTGTATCTGTGAATTTTCGGGAGGATTCTACCAGAGACCTCGACAGAACACTTAAAATGTTTTAAAACAACTGAGACAGATACTGTCTTTCAGTCTAATCTTCCTGTTGGGAAGGTAACATGAAAGGTGAACCCATGTAAAGCTACCTTGAGCTCTTGGAGGAAAGGGCAAATATAACTTCTAACAAATAACTAAAGCTTAAGAGAGTCCTAACCTTTTTAACCATGGCTAACACTATTTCTAGAGTGATAAATGTATCACCTCCGGCAATAGTTGAGCAGGTCAGGATGAATTGTGAAGCATTTTCACATAGATGTCAATCAAAGTATTTTGAAGGATTTGCTTCACTAATATAATGCAACTATGAATGGACAACGTCACTTCTTATTTATTTATTTATTTATTTATTTATTTATTTATTTATTTATTTATTTATTTATATTTGTATGCCGCCCCTCTCCACGGACTCGGGGCGGCTCACAACAAGGCATAAACAAATCGTAACAAATCCAAATAAATTTAAATATTTAAAAAAGTTTAAAAAGAACCTCAATATACTAACAAGCACACACACAAACATACCATACATAAATTGTACATGCCCGGGGGAGATGTTTCAGTTCCCCCATGCCTGACGACAGAGGTGGGTTTTAAGAACTTTACGGAAGGCAGGGAGAGTAGGGGCAGTTCTAATCTCCGGGGGGAGTTGATTCCAGAGAGTTGGGGCCACCACAGAGAAGGCTCTTCCCCTGGGGCCCGCCAACCCACATTGTTTAGTTGACGGGACCCGGAGAAGGCCCACTCTGTGGGACCTAATCGGTCGCTGGGATTCGTGCGGCAGGAGGCGGTCTCAGAGGTATTCTGGTCCAATGCCATGAAGGGCTTTAAAGGTCATAACCAACACTTTGAATTGTGACCGGAAATTGATTGGCAACCAATGCAGACTGCGGAGTGATCCAAATACAGGGACTTATATGGTTAATCCTTTGTATCAAAATAAAATAATTCTTCTACACATAGATAGGTCAGAGTAGAATATAATGATTTTGCATGTTGTTGCCCTATTGTGCTAGTTTTCTGAACGAGAGAGAGAAACATAAGAGTTAGTGTTGAATAATGATTAAGCTGCCAGATCAGGAACAAGAAGACCTGAGTTCTAATCCTCCTTTATGCATGGAAACTGGCTGGATAACTCTGGGTCAGTCATTTTATATGGGGTTTAGCCTGGAAACATTATTAAAATACCTATTTGAAATAGCATGGTAAATTATGATCCATCAGTTTCAGTGAGAACACCTTCATTTGGGAGGATGATCATGAGTATTTGTGCCTCTCTCTGTGTATGTGGATGTTCACATTTCACACACATTGCTGGAGAAGAATCAGTGTTAGTTCATTGTAGTAAGAACAATAGCAAAAGCCTGATAGCATCTTGACTTAAAGACCGAAAATATATTGCTGTCCTGAACCAGAATCTAATGAAATTAGTTCCATTCCCAAATTTTGTAACATAATAAAAGTGATTTATGGATCCATAAAGTAATTACAAAAAAAAAATGTTTCCCTTGGGGTGAAGACTCTTCTACTGTATATATCCACATTCACAGTCAGTGTTGCTACAGCCAGATGTAGTGTGAGGGTCACAATCACCACTAAGCTGTAGTTCACAGCAGTGGTGGGTTGCAAAATATTTTGCCACCGATTTGTATGTGTGCTCACTCAGAAGTATACTATGTGGGTGGGTGGAGAACTGAATTGGGAGCAACCCACTGCTGATTCACAAATAATACATTCAGTTATCGTTACATAAGAAAGCAATCCTTCCATATAACAAGGTTGGGAATGACTTGCTGTGATTGATAACAATTCTGCTGCACGAATCCCAGCGACCAGTTAGGTCCCACATAGTGGGCCTTCTCCGGGTCCTGTCAACTAAACAATGTCGTTTGGCCGGGCCCAGGGGAAGAGCCTTCTCTGTGGTGGCCCCGGCCCTCTGGAACCAACTCCCCCCGGAGATTAGAATTGCCCCCACCCTCCTCACCTTTTGTAAGCTCCTTAAAACCCACCTCTGCCGTCAGGCATGGGGGAACTGAGATACTCTTTCCCCCTAGGCCTTTACAATTTATGCATGGTATGTTTGTTTGTAGATATGATTGGTTTTAAAATAAGGGTTTTTTAGTTGTTGTAGTATTGGATTTACATGCTGTTTTTATTATTGTTGTTAACTGCCCCGAGTCTACGGAGAGGGGCGGCATACAAATCTAATAGATAGATAGATAGATAGATAGATAGATAGATAGATAGATAGATAGATAGATAGATAGATAGATAGATAGATAGATAGATAGATAGATAGACAGACAGACAAACAAATAAACAAACAAATAAACAAATAAACAGGCAGACATGCTTTTCAGAATATTATTAATAATGATTCATAAGTTTTCCTTAACAATCCACTGCCATTTTGGTTGCTCTGCCATTTCAGTCTTAGAACTTGCTAACTGGTTAAAGCCCAAAGAATGTGATTGCAGACAAAACTACTGATAATACAAAGCAATTTTAGATCCTTAGAACATGACTGTTGTGGCTACACATAATTAATTGCTCAATGGTGAGAACTGTACCTGAATTTGAAATCCTAGCAAGGATCCTCCGTGTGTTCAGTCTTGGGCCACTCCAAGTAGCAAAAATATATTGCTTCAGACACTGGGCGACACACTCCAAAGTTCTGAAGCCCTGTTATTTATTCAGCCGCAGCACCCAGCCTTGAGTCTTTCAGTCAAATAGTTCATGAAATCCATCGACTGGATCAATACTGAATTCAGATCAGTCTACACTGAAAGTAATAGGGATGGAGAAATGTCGAAAGTTGTTTTTCTGAGATGAACCATTAGTTTTCTGGCATGTTAATTAGGTTTCTAAACAACAAATGTTTGGACAGGACTCAGCTCAGGCAGCAGTTCTGAAACTGCCTCTTTTCTTATTTTTAAAAAAGTGATAATTAGAGGTGTACCTTAACAAGTCACGTGGTAGATCAGGCGCCGATAGCTTCTCATCTGACAGTCAAGGGTTATTCATTTCCATCTCTCCAGATATGTCTAGCAATAAAATGTTTCCCTCTCACAACCTTCATCATGAGCAGCTTTTCTCAAGCTGGCCTTTGTTTGTGACAAGAGTTTCCATTTTCTAGTGATGTATAAACTAGACTTTGTGCCTTCTGGCTAATGGCTGAAATCTTGGCAGTTGAAGTACATCCACGGGGAGGTGGGAGGTTGCATTAAATGTTTTTAAAATCTCAGTATTTGGGGGATCGACAATGAGAGCTTCTCTTCAAAGAATAGCAGCAGTTCTCCTTGTCAGGGGGTTGTGGCGAAGGTGGAGTAACACTCGGACACAGAAAGTTTGGGTATAATGGGGTCACTTTATTAATTCATTATTAATTAATTAATTAACCAATTAAGTCACGTGACCTGCAGGGGTGCATAAATCAAAATGGGGGCAGAGTCATCTGTCACAAACCTTTTCTGAGCAACTCTCAGCGAAAGCTCCTTGCCTGGGCGTAGGGGAGTGGTATCCTTACACCTGCCCCCTACACCATGTCACGCCCCCATGGCATGTGGGATGGCTTGCCCCTGGACTCTGGGCGGCCCCTTCCCATACCCAAGCCGGTCGAGCCCTGTAATACGAGAAGGAGGTCGTCCCTCACCTCACTAGAGGTTCCCCTAAAGGAGATCACACAGTTGCTGCTTATGCCCATTTCCGCCCCCTTTCGGCCACAGCAAGGGGTGAAATTATAAATTTATTCCCCCTGCTCCCCCCCCCCCTGCACACATGTGTGCAGGGACCTCTGCAGGTCCGCTATAAATTTGTCATTCCTCTCATCTGTCAAGTGTACCCCGTCCCCTCTATATAATTGTAACTGGGATGCTCTGATATCAGGATGATCTACCACTCCACCCCCTGCCTGTAGCACCCACTTCTTTACTGCTCTGTTGACTCTCTTCCTGGCTGTATCCACCGCCTTCAGGTCTTTGGCCTGCCTCCAGCCCCGCCGCAGTATGATATTGGACCACAACATACACATGGCCGGCCACCTCTCCCAAATCACCTGTAAGCCATCCCAAATTTGCCACAGCATTTCAACGCTTGTCATTGATCCCAGATCATTCCCTCCCACATGCAAAACCAACCATCCCGGCACTCCATGTACTCTCCCACTTCTGAATAACAGCAGGAGCAACTCATGCCATCGTAGGCCGACGGTCCTTGACTATGGCAGGTCTATAAGAGTCTCAGGCATTGGGCATTACTTCAAATCTCAACCAGTAAATGCTCTGTCTTACACACTGGTAAAAGGAATCAGAATACTAAATATATACTTGGAGGAAATGAACTTGTAGATGGCCCACACTCTGTCAAAGAGTACTGGAGTACTCATATCCAATGACCTAAGTCCTAGAGCCCACTGTAACAACATTGCCAAAAAAGCATTAGGAGTTGTTGATCTAATCTTATGTAGCTTCTTCTTGAACTGCTAACCAGAGCTTACAAAACATTTGTCAGACCAATTCTAGAATATAGTTCACCTGTAGGGAACCCCCATTGCATATCAGACTTTAATACAATTGAGAGTGTCCAGAAATATTTTACAAGAAGAGTCCTTCACTCCTCCTCCCGCTACAAAATACCTTACTCCACCAGACTTGAAATTCTGAAATTAGACAATTTACGGCTAAATCACCTCCAAACTGATCTAACCATAGTTCACAAAATCATATACCAAAATGTCCTTCCTGTTAATGACTACTTCACCTTCAACCGCAACAACACACAAGTACGTAATAGATTCAAACTAAATTTAAACTGCTCCAAACTAGACTGCAGAAAATATAACTTCAGCAATAGAGTGATTAATGCCTGGAATGCACTACCTATCTTTGTGGTTTCTTCCCCCAATCCCCAAATCTTTCAAACCTTAGATTGTCTACAGTTGTCTCCCCTTTTCTAAGTTATCTGTAAGGAGCATTCATAAGTGCACCATTGTGCCTACCATCCCTGTCCTACTGTCCTATTGTCTTCTTTTATCATTACTTTCTATGTTATGTTTATATAAACTACTATCCTATACTTGATTGATAAATATAGAAATGAAAATAAAATAAAATATTATGCTATGGATTTCATATAGGAAGCTGATCTCTGCAGCTTCCTTGTTGCCAAAGTAGAGGAAACTTGTACTAAAATCCTACACACACACACACACAAAAGACCCCAACTATCTGGCATTTGCCAGGTCAGAGTAATTGCATCTCTCTCAGGCCAAGGAGAGATAAGAAGGACCTTTCTGATTTTCCAGGAGATCAGAGCTTGATTGCTTCCATTTAAGAAGAAAAGCACCAGGACTCCAACCTGTATGGGAGCATTTCACTGAATCCCACTTATTGTAACCGTTCAGCACAGAGGGATCAACCATTCTCTTCCTGCTTTAGCTCTACTAAAATAACTCCTAATTGTGAAAATGAATAAAGACATTTTACCATCCCCCTTCCACTCCAGATGTGCTGGGACTATGACTTCAACTAGCAAGGCCAAAACATCATAAATCCATGGCTCAGATTAAGCCCTGGGGACAATGAGAGAATTTCCTGACTCCCCTTGTTTATTAAGAACCCACATGTGAAGCTCTAATAAAATTGTGAATTTGATTCTATGCCAGTGTTTTGTTTTCTGCTTTTGCTGTCTACGTCTATTCTCCCAGGCACCAGGAAAACAAACTCTCCATATATTGGAATTAGGTAAATGGTCTTGTTGCAATTGTGTTTGTTACAATCTGGAGCTGAGTTAAGGAAAGTTTGAAGACCATGGTAACTGCAGGCATGTCCTAAGCAATCACAGCTCTGGCGACACAGGTTATTGTTGTTCAGAAAGCTTCTTATAAGTGCAGTGAGTGGGTGGTGGTGATCTGAATGAAGAGTGCATCGCATTTAGTTTGTTGCCATGGTCAGATTGCTTTCTGGTCCAGCTAAAGTTAATTGTTTTAAGCTGGATGGAACAGCAGGATTTCCAGAGGATGCGTGGGGAATTTCCCAACCATCCAACAGGTGGTTCTGTTGATTGCCTAGTTAGCTTCTAACAACAGGTGGCAACCTGAGCAATCATTGAAATTGCTCCCAAGTGGCCACTTTCGGTGTGATGATGGGGGGGGGGGCACAGTTTGGCTAACTAAGACATCTACAGTTTAAAAAAAAATTACATTGATTGAAATGATGAAAGCAGCAATATGTACTCTGTTCGTATGTATGTATGTATGCATGCAGTGAAGGGCTACCAAAAATTTTACTACCACACTGTGGGCGTGGTTTATGCAGGACACCCTGCATTTTCTTTCAACATCTTACAGTGCAAATTGGGTGCTCTGGAGTGGAGCTCCATTTTTGCTACCCCACTGTGTATGTCCCCCCCCCCCGGTACAGGAAATAACCCATAACCCACCCCTGTATGTATTCATGTATGTATGCATGCATGCATGCATGTATAGATTAGATTAGATTAGATTAGATTAGATTAGATTAGATTAGATTAGATTAGATTAGATTAGATTAGATTAGATTAGATTAGATTAGATTAGATTAGATTAGATTAGATTAGATTAGATTAGATTAGATTAGATTTATTGGATTTATATGCCGCCCCTCTCTGTAGACTCAGGGCGGCTCACAACAATGGTAAACAATACATAGTAAAAAATCTAATATTTAGCAATCTAAATTACAGTTTTAAGTTTAAAAAAAACCCAAAAGAACCCCAATATATAAAAAACAAGCACACAGTCGAATCATACACAGAAACTACATGGGCAAGGGGGAGATGTTTCAATTCCCCCATGCCTGACGGCAGAGGTGGGTTCAAGGAGTTTAAGGAGTTTAAGGAGCTGGTTCCAGAGGGTCGGAGCCACCACAGAGAAGGCTCTTCCCCTGGGTCCCGCCAGACTACATTGTTTAGTCGATGGGACCCAGAGAAGGCCCACTCTGTGGGACCTAACCGGTCGCTGAGATTCGTGCGGCAAATGTACGTATGCATGTACAGTATGTATCTTTGCATGTATGCATGTATGCATGTATGCATGTATGCAATGTGCACATAAAAGGCACTGCTTGTATTATCCATCTCCCCTTGCCCTGCAGATGTCTTTCCAAAGAGTTGAAGAATTGGTGCACCGATAGAGAAATCCCAGAAATGAATCTGGTCAAGCTTGGATGTGAATTCAAGTGTAAGCATACATCATGAAGTCAGGGAGGTGAAACATCATTACTTTTCCTCCCTTACTGCAACAGGTGCTTCGTTGAGGATAGTAAATTCCCTCTTGAGAAGAGATAGTCAGGAAGATCTCCTGCCTGATGGATGTGACCATTTTATTCAGCAGTTTGCCCATACTCTGTCAGTTTTGCCTGAGTCTTTTCTCTGCCTAAAGTAGTGACCAGGACTAACTTGATTGCCCTTCATTAATCCCTAACATGGCTTGCTATAGATAACCTCGGGATGCTTGCTCCAACAAGAGTCCCAAAAAGCATTCCAAGGCAGATAACTTCCTAATTCAAGGGTGAAAGGTTAGGATTATCAACCTAGCCTTGCAGGATTATGTTGCAGCCAATCTCAGCAATAGTAGTTCTAGTGTTCCTGTGGTATTGATTTCCTAGTCTAGTGGGACTGAAGATCTACCTATGTCATGAATGAGGCTTTGTAAAGGTTGAATTGCTCCCAAAAGGTTATTGAGAGCAATAGAGTTCATGGATTAATTGATGGTGTAGAAAGGTCCTCCCATTACACCATTGCATTCTGAACCAATTGCAGTTTACAAAAACAATCCCCTGTAGAGCATGCTGGAGTAGTCCACCCAGAAAATATCCAAGATGTGACTTTAAACCATGCCCTCAAACATAAGAATGACACAGCAGCTGCCTCCACCTAGTCTGAAATGCCACCTGGTTCCAAAAATACTACTAGCTTCTGTTGTACCTTGTTGCAGAGCCTGCTACCACTCCTGATAGCTGGGTGGACACACCAATGCACAATTCAGCACAAGAAAAGAAAAATGTGCAAACATTCTGCAATCCCCAAAAGCTGCTTAGAAGACTCTATTATTGTGATTACCAAAACCTGATCAATGCAGAGCTTTAGTTCTGGGGGAAACCTGAAGTTCAACTCCATCCCTTAGTTAATTCATAACTTTTTATTTGCATAACTCTTCTTTTGCATAACAGAATTCATAACTTTTATTGCAGCCAAACTGTCATGGCCTGCCACTTGCAGAACTCTGATCTTTGTCCTTTTTTTTTTAAAAAAAAGCATACCTTAATATTTCGGGGGGGGGGGGATTGTGGCAGAATATAAAAATCAGTCTCAAGCAACATCTTATGAGTACTTGTGCTAGTTGCCCTTGGAGTGTTTTATTTAGAACATTTTGTGGGTTGATTTCCCAGACTTATTAATATTAGCTAATATTTACTGGATTATCTGGAAGCAACTTTGACATTTTATTTTCAAAATTTCAAAATTTCTTTTTTGTTCACATGAGGGACACCACCATTCCCAGGGGCAATGAATGCAAAAGATTAGAAAATCTTTAAATACTCTCAGGACAGAAGAAAAAAAGAAGTCTTAAATACATACACATTAAAACCGTTTATTCAAAGACACCGGGGACAGAATAAGAAATCAGGCATAAAAGAAAATAAATATGCATACTAAAAGAATAAAACACTGATTTATCTGAAATGGAAAATGCTTTGTCAGGGCAAAATACTTAGCATAACAATAGATCAAAAAAGGTACCAATCTATTTCAGGAGACATCTTTGGATTCCCAGGGAGCGAAGCAAGAATCTTGCACACACTGTCAGGTGAGCTGGTTGGCAAATTTTCCATACCTTGTTTTACAAGTGAAAATTATATTTTCTTGACAAAGGAAAATCCCCAATCTTTTGAGCGGTGGAAGATAACTAGTGACCTTAAGAGTAAAATAACGTGGAATTGTTCAGAGGGAAATTGATTACATTTCACATGGAATGATTAGGTCATTCTAAAACAAACACACACACACACACACACACACACACAAAAACACAAAACACAAAACAGCAGGTGTTTTCTCAGCCTTGTAAAAGCCTTGGATTAACTAAACATGATGCAAAGGGAGCATAATAGAAGATCCAGGTATATCATTAAAATGCATTTCTTTACATGTTCCAAATATGCTCTTTCAGAAGGCAAAAAACCCTCCAATTCCTCCCTGAAGACATTTTGCCTCTCATCCAAAAAGCTTCTTCAGCTCTGGATGAGAGGCAAAACATTTTTGGAGAGGAACCGTAGGGTCCAGTTGCCTCTTGAAGGACCACCTTTGGGGACAGCCGTGGCCTGGATGACTGAGAATCATAGACATTTCCTTACATGTTTTCTATTATGACAAACTACAAAATAGTTTCTTACAGGAGTCTCATATTCCGTTTGTAGTGTATATAAACTACAAATATCTAATCAAGGGGCAGATTGTTTGATCTGCATGGAAGGAAGAATGGACCCTTTTTCTTTCTTTCTTTTTTCTGAACAAGGGTCCGAATGCCGATTAATACACTAGAAAGCCTACAGTGGAAAAATTTGGTGAAAGAAGATGCCTTTATTCCATTTATATTCTGACACATTGTAAAGGAACTGTGAGCATTTGGGGATTGTTGCTATCTTATAAGAAACTGGGGTACCCAGGTTCTGGCAGTGTTACAGTTGTTTAAGTTGGTAAAATACTAATTACTAAACGTTGATTGTTTCATTTTCATTTCAGTAGACTTCAAGAAGGCCACAACAGCAATAGTCAGGCATGATCTAGTGAGGGATTGTGTACTTGTGCTAGTTGTGTGTGGATATTAAAAAGTCAAGATGTGCAAACCACGTGTGCAGGATTCAAGCCTATCCCTTTTTTATATTTGCATCTATCACAAATGTAATATATATAGAGGTGAAATGCTTCCAGTTCGCTCGTGATTGTCGGTTATCAGAGAGCCAGTCACAAAGGCAGTACAAGGCTTCGCCTACCCACCCGGACACTGCCATTTCATTTTTTTACTCTCTGCGCATGCACAGAACACTTTGCACATGAGCAGAGGGTAAAAGAACCCAAACAGTGTCATCAGGGTGGGTAGATGGAGCTTTGCCTGAATATATGGATGGAGCTTTCCCTGAATATATATGACGCTTTCCCTGAATATATATGGGTAAATATGTGTGTGTGTGTGTGTGTGTGTGGTGTGTGTGTATGTAGTTGTAGCTGCCATCTTGACTTTTTGACCTTTCTGCAGATGTTCCTGGTTCGCAATCTATGACCATACCATTGGTTTGGGCTACAACCCCTTGCCATGAGCTATTATGAAAGTTGATGTCTAAAGTGACGAAAGGCTTACTTACTCCTGTTCGAAAGGTATTGGGGGAAAAATTCAGATCAGGTAATGTAAGCAGTAATAAGAGGTGTTATGTACAATGCTGATTGCAAAATAATATTTCCCGACTTAGTGCTTGTATTGTACTTGCTTTGAACCATCATTCCCAGCAATTTGACCAATAATGGGTGGAAGAGAATATTAAGTTGGAGGCACGGCTAGGTAACATTGTTCCTGCCAAGATTTGTCTCTACCCAGTGACAGGAACACCCAATGCTATTCCTCCACTAGTCACTGGGCAGAGACATAACAGAGAATTGCTCTGTTTTGCTTTTTAATACATGGAATTTGTACAGAATCTGCAGAGGAAATATTATGAAACAGCAGTATTGTAAAGAGTGTCATTCTATAGGTGTTATTTGGGAGATTTTTGCTCCATTCCTTTATTCCTTTCATTCTAATTTAGTGTGCTTTCATTTCATAAAGTTGTGATATAACTTTAATTAGTTTTGGAAAAGAGTATATGCATGTGTATATGTGTGAGTGCTGCTAGTGATTCAGCTAATATCTGCAGGGCATACAGCATTGTCAATTGACCTAACAATTTAAAATCTACTCTTTATCACTGATGCAACATGGGGTGCCTGGTTGTGCCATGAAAGTGGTCCCTATTTGCTGATGCCCTAAGGCACACACACCTACGCATAAAACCTAGGCAATCTAGGTTAATACAAAAGACTCTCGCTCATGAATTTTCTGGCTTTTTTTTTTTTGCGTTTGCTTTAGCTTCTCAATCGAAAGGAAATCGGCCCATCCCATAGACAGTAATGGGCTGCTGCCCCATGGGGGGGATGCAGTAGGGCTAGTAAGTTTATGCGCTATTTATTAAATACTTAATTGTTTTTTTTTAATTGTCCTTCCTTCTCTAGTACCTTAGTATGTTCCTTAATTACTTTTAAAATAGGAAATAATTAAATAGTATGTTTTTACCCATAAACGCTTTAATAATTTTAATCATTATCTAGAACTGAACTTTTATAACAATTAAAGAAAATTGAGCTACTTGCCTAATCTGTTATCAATACTGAACCTTGTGAGTTCAGTACAAAACCTTAAAATGTTACTGTGCTTCTCAACAAATAATGCTGTCTATCATTTGTCCTTTTTGTGGCTATTCAAATAATGTGACTTAATCAACTGAAAAAGGGTCCAAGAACCTATTTGAAAACTTATCTTGGTTGATAAGCCACTCCCACCCAGTCACATGACCTGTAAGCCACACCTGGTCACATGGCCTGCAAGCCACTCCCACCTGGTCACATGGCCGGCAAGCTACTGCCACCCAGTCACATGGCCAGCAAGCCACTCCTACCCAGTCACATGACCATCAAGCCACACCCACACAATAAGCTATGCCCACAGTGTTGCAGTAAAAATTTTTACAGCCCATCTCTGAACTTGGTGCTGCCACATACAGATTGTGGGGTTTTTTTAATCTCACACCAATAGACTTCTCAGTGGACATCTAGCAGAACATGGCAGCAGCATCTACATGTTTGTTGTTTGTTGTTTTCCTTTTAGAGTTATTGTGAGATTTTTAAATACAGACTGAAATTGCAATAGTCATGTATTTGATGAACAAGCATGGTGAATATCAATTAGGTTGCTAATAGGCAACTAGGTTGGAACCATGACAGTGTAGATCTCAACATGTCAAGAGTTCATATTATGCTTTACAGATCCAGCAGATTTTATTTGGGTTCACTGATCACCCCAAGAAGCAAGCAATGTGAAATAAATGTTTCAAGTAACATATGCTTGAGTTATAGAATCTTTGAAAACTGAAGTTCAAGCTCGTTTAAACTGGTCCCTTCTTTCTTCTACTCAGCATGTTTAGATTACAACGCATGCGATAGGTATGTTTGCCAAACTCCTGAAACGGACTTGAGAAGTTCAACATCTGCTTCAGGTGCTGTATACATTGTCAGAAACAAATAGGGGGGGGGGGGGAGAGAACAGAACAGATAAAAAGTGCTTCAACCAGAAAATGAAAGAAATAAGACAAAGTAAAAGGAAAATATGTTAGGCTAAGGTAGTCCTCAACTTACAACCACAGCTGAGCTGAAAACATCTTAGCAAGATAGTCTTTAAGTGAGTTTTGTCACATTTTATGATTTTTTTATCCCACAGTGGGTAAATGAATCATTGCAGTTGTTAAGTTGGTATACTCTAGCTTCCCTATTGACCTTGCTTATCAGAAAGTTGCAAAAGGGAATCATGTGGCCCCCAGGACATTGCAACTGTACATGCCAGTTCCCAGCATCTGAATTTTGATCTTGTGACCACAGGGATGCTTGCAATGGTTGTAAGTATGAAAAACAGTTATTTCAATGGCGTTGAAATAACTGTTATTATTTTAATGGCGTTGTAACTTTGAATAGTCACCAAATTAACTGTTGTAACTGTTGACTACTTGTGCAACTCAAGGTGGCAAACCTAATTAATTCTCCTACCTCCTCCTAGTAACTTTGAAGGGTCACTAAATGAATAGTCCTTGGAGAGGGGCGGCATACAAATCTAATAAATAAATAAAGTCTATACAGCTGTCACGTTTCTTTCAATTTTTAGTTAAAGCACTTTTTAATAGGGTTTTTTGGTTGTTATCTCTGACAGTGTATATATATATCACCATCATTGTTATTTTTGTGTTGCTCTTGCTTTCATTTTGTTGTTAATTAAAAGGGAAATAAATAAAAGTTATATGCTTCATGTGCTAGCTGAATTTTTTTTTCTCATTGTTTTTCATTCTGTCACATGCACACACAGATCCTATAAAAACATAACAGTGCCTTTTATTTAAACCCGTGATATGGTCAACTTTCTACAAGAGCCTCAGCGGCATAGTGGTTAAAGTCCAGTACTGCAAGCTACTTCTGATTATTATTATTATTATTATTATTATTATTATTATTATTATTATTAATTAAATTTGTATGGCAGCAGTTTGGCAGATCAAATCTCAGTAGGCTCAAGGTTGACTCAGCCTTCCATTCTTCCAAGGTTGGTAAAATGAAGACCCAGATTGTTGGGGGCAAAATGTTGGGGAAATCCCTTCATTTTCTGCTCCATTTCTAGCATTCTAGTTTTGTTTACTAAATTTACATTCTCTTGTGCTCGTAGGACCACACTATTATCTGCGCATTAGTTTCAGTAAGATCTGGGTTTAGTTCAGTACCTTCCTTTCTGCCTTTGACACTACATACAATGAGCATTTTTACATATGCATACATTTCCCTAAGAAGGGACAGAATGCTTATAGTGTAATTCCCTCTAGTCTCATACTAACAATGTTCTACAGTTAGCTGGAACACTATTCAATGATCTCTTCTTCGTATTTGTTTCTGTCACAGTAACAATAAACAAGATGTGACTTTGTGCCTGGCAAAAATAGACAAAGGTAACTGCCATCTTTTCTTGTTCATTTTTTCCCCCAGCTCTGTCTTCATTCCAGGGGTTCCTAAATCATTAAATTTAAACCAAAGCTTCATATTATGTAACAGGGACTTCTCCATTTTCTCTGGCATTGTCCTTCAGGGTGGACTAGGGAAGAAGGATGCAGTTTGACTTTCCCTTGCAAAGGAATCATTTCGAAACATTTAAATATGTTAAAGAGTTAAATAAGGTTCAGGAGGGAAGTGTTTTTAATAGGAAAGTGAACACAAGAACAAGGGGACACAATCTGAAGTTAGTTGGGGGAAAGATCAAAAGCAACGTGAGAAAATATTATTTCACTGAAAGAGTAGTAGATCCTTGGAACAAACTTCCAGCAGACGTGGTTGGTAAATCCACAGTAACTGAATTTAAACATGCCTGGGATAAACATATATCCATCCTAAGATAAAATACAGGAAATAGTATAAGGGCACACTAGATGGACCATGAGGTCTTTTTTTGCCGTCAGTCTTCTATGTTTCTATGTATCTTTTAGACGGCTCAGTGAAAGGGCTTTCAAAAATGAGGCTCTAGTATGTTTCTTGTTAAATCAGAAAAAAAAGTCCTTAATAAAATTAAATGGTTGACGAACATTCACTTTTCATATCTTTATACATTTTGCCCCAAGGGATTGGGCAGCATAGAAATCAAATCAAATCAAATAAATAAATTGCTCTGTTAGAGTTAAGAATGGTGTGGCAATCCTTTACTATTAAAATGTGAGAAGTTCATTTCTAGATTTGGGCTTCTTCCCCTTCTCTCCTTGCGCTTGGGGCACGGATGTGTTTTACAGTGTATATTGGGTGTATTAATATTTATATTTTAAAACCAATGCACTCTTAAGAAGTAACTCCTTTATGGTGTTTAATTATGTGGAGAAGTAAACACTAATAAACAAGCTCATTTCAAGGATCATTGTCCTGTTTCATTTATTAAAATATCCCTATTCAAATTAATGCTATAGAGACGGCGGTATTACTTTTCATTCCATCCTCATCCGGCGGGGTAGCCCATGGCCATTTTTAAATGATTAAACACAGAGAGTGCACAGTTCACCATCAGCACGGTAGCGAGGATTAAATAAAGGAGGAATAGTTACACTGCACTGCTACAGAAGAAGAGGCCCCTTGACTTTCAACCACTTATTTGATAACGTTCATTTGAACATTATATACATAGAAAGGACCTTTATGAGCTGCAGTGAAGGAGCTCTCTAAAAGTATTCTTTTACTTCAGTTCTTTTCAAAAAATTACAAGGAAGAGGAATGTATATCCAGTTACCATAACGCAGGTAAACCAGCTAATCTAGTTCCATAATGTTTATGCATATGTAACTGTAAACAAAGTTTGGGCTATTTTTTTTAAAAAAAGCATGTGATGCCAACCTGATTTACCAAGGAATATAGAAGGAGACCACTCATTTCTGCTATTCTTCAGCTTCCATCTTCAGGGTAAAACAGTTCTTGTGATCAAAAGGAATGGGTATCCCTCCACACTTCAACTGTATTCTTGCAAGATCCTTTCTGCAGACGATACCTGCTGTTTTTGTTAAGGTGATCTTATATTTATCACTTTCTCTTGAGTGATCTCCTATGGGCAAATCTCGTGTAATCTACATGACTTGACACACATAAGATTGAGCTATTGGAAAACCTATCCCACATTGCTATGTTCCATGTAGTAAATGTCATGGGGCAGGGAATCTTGGAGACAGGTCTTCCCTGTGGGTAATCTGCCCTATGTGAATAGCATCCGTCCTGAATCCTGTGTGGTCCTAATCCCATATGTTTTCATGAGGGTTAAAAGTCTGACTCTTTTCCACAGACCCTGAATTCAGGTTGAATATGGGCTGATCCCCTACAATGAATCTTTGTCTTAGTCTTATAATTGTTTTTCCTTTCCTCCAGTTTGTTGTTGAGTATTATTATTATTATTATTATTATTATTATTATTATTATTATTATTATTATTGTCATCATCATCATCATCATCATCATCTATTTTATTCATTAAAAATGAAACTCAGTCAACTGAACATTTTAAAAAGTGTCACAAATATCACTGACTGGTGCCAATGGTTGATATGGGTTGCTATCAGTGTCCTAAATATCAATCAAGTACCGTTTTTAAATATGGGATGTTCCAAATAGCACAGGTTTTTGCAATTCTGCTGGTGTTATTGCAGGAAGCTGCAATTTCTTGATGTGTTTTGTGAAATTCTTGGACATGGTACCAAGTGCCCCAATGACAATGGGTATCACTGTTACATGTTTCATCCATAGCTGTGTAGTTTCAATGGCCAGGTCACAATATTTAGTAACTTTTTCAAGGACTTTTTCTTTGACTCTTGCATCTCCTGGTACAGCAATATCAATAAATTGTTGTTGTTATTATTTATTTATTTATTTATTAGATTTGTATGCTGCCCCTCTCCGAACTCTGAATAATAATAATAATTATTATTATTA
The DNA here is from genome assembly GCF_031021105.1 of Erythrolamprus reginae. NCBI lineage: Eukaryota > Metazoa > Chordata > Lepidosauria > Squamata > Dipsadidae > Erythrolamprus > Erythrolamprus reginae. Next base: position 96,871,409 of record NC_091950.1, on the reverse strand, counting down.
TTATTATTATTATTATTATTATTATTATTATTATTATGTCAGTACAACACAGCAAACGAGATCATTAGTAGAACACAGCAAATGAGATCATTTCGTATTTCATCACCAGTCAGGCGCTTCCCAAGCACCTGGGACTGCGTGATGTAGTGGCGAATTATTTTTGCCGATCCCAGTAAAGCGGCCTTTTGCAATTGACAGATGGAGATTTTGTCAATTCCAATGGTTTTCCAATGTCCACTGAGATCCTTTGGTACTGCACCCAGCATGCCAAGTACCACTGGGACCACTTTCACTGGCTTATGCCAGAATCGTTGCAGCTCGATTTTTAGATCTTCGTATTTCACTAATTTCTCTAGATGCTTCTCCTCAATTCTGCTGTCCCCTGGGATTCCGATGTCGATGATCCATACTTTCTTTTTCTCCACAATCACAATGTCTAGTGTGTTATGCTTCAGAATTCTGTCAGTCTGAAGTCTGAAGTCCCACAGTAGTTTTGCTATTATTATTATTATTATTATTATTATTATTATTATTATTATCATTATCATCATCATCATCATCATCAATACAACACAGCAAACGAGATCACTATGCTGGATTTCGTATTTCATCACCAGTCGGGTGCTTCCGAAGCATCTAGGACTGCGTGATGTAACGGCGAATTATGTATGCCAGTCCCAGTAAAGCGGTCTTTTGAAATTGACAGATGGAGATTTTGTCAATCCCGATGGTTTTCAAATGTCTGCGGAGATCCTTTGCCAAGGATCACTGGGACCACTTTCACCGGCATATGCCAGAGTCGTTCAAGCTCTATTTTCTGATCTTTGTATTTAGCTAATAATAATAATAATAATAATAATAATAATAATAATAATAATAATAATAATAGTAATAGTAATAATAATAATAATGTCAACCTTGAGCCAATCAGAATCAACTTGCTGTCAGTCAGCAATCAGCAGAAGTAGCCTGCAGTACTACTTCATTCTAACCATTGCGTCACCACAGCTCTTCCTTCCTTTTACTTTGATAAGAATAAATCTACACTCCTGGGTTTAAAAGAGTGGATTCCTTCTTAATTTTGGAAAAGGTTTTACATTCTAAGAATGGAGAGATGGGATTGTGTGCTTCTATATAATCTATAATTTTAATAAAAAAGATTGAGTCAATGTTATATTTTATTTCAATTCCCACTAGTGTCTCCCCCCTCCCCCCTTATGTTTACTTTATGGCTACCTCATGGATTTCTATGTTTGCTTAAGTCCAATTACAACATATTTAGCACAAAACCAAGTATTCCATGCTACGCCGATGGATATTTGCACAGTAGTTTATAAAGGTCATGTGTCATGAAAGGTTCTCTGTGTCTGCTTCATGGTCTGATGGAAAATAGTACAAAAAGTGTAAAGCAGGCAGTGCCGGGACAGTACAGAATGAATTCAAATGTGCTCTATGGAACATGTTGGCAGGAAATGTTATTTCTCTTCATCTAGTCCTGTGTGGCTACCGCATATCCAACTTCATCTCTCTCTTGACAGTGGACATGATTTATAAGACTCCACTTGTGCAGGGGGGGTTTTTCTTACAAGCCTGGAGGATAGGCCACCCAGCTCATATTTCTGCTGACCTTTTACAGCCATTCCCACTTAAAATGGGTTTCCATCTTCCAAGCTGAAGGGATACCTTGTGAAGCCTCTCCAGAAAGAATACACGTACGGGGGAGCAGTTCCTGCTTTTGCTGTTTCAAAGAGGAAACATTAACAGAACGGTTAATTTAACATAGTCTGTCTTTTCCACATTTTTTTTCCTGTTAAGAGCATTGTATACATTTTTCAGCCTGAATGTGCATTGCTCACAAACCTGGGAAGTACAGTATTGGATTTCTCCTTGACATTCATCAGAAACTAGAAGATTGTTTAGTCCACACCAATACACTCAAGCATTAGCTTCTGACTATCTTCCAAAATGTTTGTGAGAATCAAAGAAAAAAGAAACAAAGCATCATAAATGTCATTTTTTTATTTGAAATGTTTTGCTGCTTATCCAAGTAGCTTCTCCAGTCTGAGCGATGAAATAAGCAGTGAAACATTTCAAACCCAAAAGAAAAGAAGCCCAGCGTCCAGACAACTCAACCTGGATGGCTGAGAATCTTCATGGACTTAATGTCAGACGTGTTTTAAGTTTGGACCTTTTCTTAGGTAAATGGCAGCAGGTAGGACCATAGAGACGAGGAGATAGAGCTTCTACCCAGACAAGAATCTGATAAAAGGAGTAACATCTTAATTAGTACATTCTCAATTCATGTTAGGAAAAGGGCAGGGAGCTCATCGATTGGTGAGGTTGCCAGGGCCTGCCTGGGGGGGTGGAGCTATCTACACCCCACAAGTAGGGTAAGCCACCTGGAGCAGATTTTGTGATGCCTATAAGTGTTAATGGCTTGATTTGTTTCTTTGCAGGTCTCCTGGGCGGATCAATGGTGTGGAGGCATTTGAGCCGATAGTGATGGGCCGGAGCGTCCAGCCGGAAGGTTGAATGGTGTGCCGAACTGGCTGGAATTAACTGTTCGCCCAGGAGATATAGGCGGCCAATTCAGTGGCCAGAGGAGGCACAACATGGGGTACTGCACAGCCCGTTGGGTCTAAGAGTGCAAAGTTGGCTCATCAGGCAGAGTAGCAGGGATGGGGACCTGTGGAGCCCGACAGTAAAGCACGGGGATGCCCCACCCCGTGGCACAAGATTGGTTTCCCATTGCAATGGGATGTGCAAAGTTGACATCCCCAGTGGGGGCATCCTGTGGTCCAAGGTGGCCAAGGAAACCTGGCTGTGAAGTTGAGCCACCCCTGGTCCTAGAATGAAGCCTCTAGATACATGGGGATTAAGTTGGCATACCTCAAGGGGGTATGCTGGGTTGCCCAAGAGCAAATGTTCAAGGATGGTGACATGAAGTAGGAGGGGGACTCCAGTTTTGAATAGCACATCCAAAGTTTGGGGCATGCATGGGCGGCCTTCGCGGGAGGACACCTTTTGGCAGAATGCGGGAACCTGGATGTTAAGTGAGTGCTCCCTGGTCCTAGAAGGTTGCCCTGAGGTGTGTGGGGCTTAAGTCGGCATACCTCAAGGAGGATGTTAAAGGATGGAAGGTAGAGGACATAGGGAGCCAGTGAGGTGAAGTGGGGGGGACCCCATTTTTGAATAACACCCACGAAGTTTGGGATGTGCATGGGTGGTCCTTGCAGGAGGATGCCTTTTGGCATAATTCAGGAACCTGGCTGATGGGGGGGCTGGAATTGTGGGAGTATGATGTCCCGAGTTGCAGGGGCTTAAGTCAGCATCCTTCAGTGGAGGACGCCATGTGGCCCAAGGTGGGCAGCACAAGAGGGACAAATGGAGCTATATTGGCGACGTAGGGAGGGCCCTGGTTGGGAATAGCGTGGGCCCAATGTGGGCAGTACATAGAAACATAGAAACATAGAAGACTGACAGTAGAAAAAGACCCCATGGTCCATCTAGTCTGCCCTTTTACTATTTCCTGTATTTTATCTTACAATGGATATATGTTTATCCCAGGCATGTTTAAATTCGGTTACTGTGGATTTACCAACCACGTCTGCTGAAAGTTTGTTCCAAGGATCTACTACTCTTTCAGTAAAATAATACTTTCTCATGTTGCCTTTGATCTTTCCCCCAACTAACTTCAGATTGTGTCCCCTTGTTCTTGTGTTCACTTTCCTGTTAAAAACACTTCCCTCCTGAACCCTATTTAACCCTTTAACATATTTAAATGTTTCGATCATGTCCCCCCTTTTCCTTCTGTCTTCCAGACTATACAGATTGAGTTCATTAAGTCTTTCCTGATACGTTTTACACTTCAGACCTTCCACCATTCTTGTAGCCCGTCTTTGGACCCGTTCAATTTTGTCAATATCTTTTTGTAGGTGAGGTCTCCAGTACAAGGTGGGTGCACTTTGTGGTATGTGGTTGGGCATTGGCACTTCCAAGCTTGGGCTTTAGGTGGCCTGGGAGGAGTCTGGCACCCAGTCTGTCGGACCTGCAGAGGTACCTGCACAGTGGCGTGAGGGGTGGGGGGCAAGGGATGCTCACTTGTCAGTTACCCTCCCCTGCTGTGGCGGTAAGGGGTGGAATAATTGGAAAAAACAGCAACTGTGTGATCTCCTTTGGGCACCTTTTGGAAGGTGATGGGCCGCTCCCCGCCAGGATTACAAGGCTAGGCCGGCCCGGATATGGAGGCGAGATGCCCTTGGGGCATCCTGGGTGGGTGAGCCTCCCCACATGTATGGGCGTGGCAAGGGTCAAGTTCAAATTCTTGCTCAGCAGGGGGCTTTCACCCTATAGTTGCTCAGGAATGTTTTGGAATGGTAATTCCACCCTCTTTCATTTACCTCTGCAGGTCCTAAGTTAAATTAATAAATGTGACCATAAATCCCAGTTGTGTGTAGGTGTGCTTACTCCGTGTCCACTGCAAACCTGAAGCGATGAGGAGGTGCTGTGCTGATTTCACCACTTCACATGACTTACCACCAAAAGCAAAGAAAGCTAAAGTTTGAGCACAGCTCCCCCATGGAAAAACCTGGACAATTGAAGGTCATCTCAAATAGAAGAGATGGAAGCAATGTCAAGGGATAAGGCAAAAAAAAGGGGAGGGGGTATATGTTTACCTGGCATTTAGGTGCAAATGGGGAAAAGTCAACGCTAGCACAAAGCAATATTTTTTTTTCTTTTCCAACTTTCATTTGAAGTTCATTCAGTCTGTGAATAATCCTCCTTACTCTATTCAGTAAGAATCTCTTCCTTTCTCATTTTTGCATGACTGAACCATTGAGAATTTGACTACCAATTGTGAAGACTGGGAAGTCAACTTACCTTTGCGGAAAGGAATCCCATGATAATCTGTCCTCGGTGAAATGGCAAAGGGGCCATTTTATTTATTTATTTATTATTTATTTTATTGATTGATTCATCACATTTATTTGCCGCCCATCTCACAGCCCAAGGTGATTGTCAAAGTTCCCCAGCCCACAAAGGAGTGGCAGGCTGTGACTGCCTTTTCCCACCATCCCACTCCACTTCTAGAACAAGGAAACTGTTGAAAAATCCACAACGCCTGACTGGGTTCAGTGCCCTCATAGGTAGCGCAGAAGGAATTGTTCAACTCATCTCCTCTTCCTCATTAAGAGGTGGTCCCCGACTTACAACACTTATTTTAGTAACCATCCAAACTTACAACGGTGCTGAATAAAGTGACTATGACTGCTTTTCACACTTACGACCATTGCAGATTGCCCGAGTCATTCAGACCGACTCGTGTTTATGATAATTGCAGTGTGCCAGAGTGAAATTATCACCTTTTGCCACTTTCTGATAAGCAAAGTCAGAAGGTCATAACTGCAGTGATTCATTCAACAGCTGTGGCAAGAAAGGTCATAAAATGGTGCAAAACTCACTTAACAACCATCTCACTTACCAACAGAAAATTTGGGCTCAATTGTGGTCGTAGGTTGAGGACTACTTGTATCTCCTCCCCAGGTGGCTGCTGTCCAAAATGAAGAAAATAAACCCAGAGGTGGAGAGTTCTGTTCTTTCCATTTGGTAATGTTTGGTTTTAGTGGTAGAAAATCTGTCATTTTTCGCAAAAGCACAGGACGTGTCCAGTCTTATCTGGGTTGCAATTTTAAGCTGTCTCCTTTTTGGATGGAAAATTTCAGGGCTGTAAACTTAGAACTAAGGAGAAAATTTCTGACAATTAGAACAATTAATAAGTGGAAGAACTTGCCTCCAGAAGTTGTGAATGTTCCAACACTGGAAGTTTTAAAGAAGATGTTGGCTAACCATTTGTCTAAAGTGATGTACAGTTTCCTGTCTAAGCACGGGGTTGGACTAGAAGACCTCCAAGGACCCTTCCAATTCTTATTATTTTATGTCTAGGGAGACTAGCATGGATAAACTGTTAAATATGCTGGAAAAAGCTAGCAGCAGTAGTACTTCTAAATTGTTGCCAAGAAAACTGCATGCTTGAGTCCATGAAATCACCAGAAACTGAAGTTGATTTGATGTGCCATTAACATTTTTAATGTTATTTCCTTTTAAATTGGCAAAAAAAAAAATCACTTCCATCCCAATTATCTTCAGAAACAATTTCTACATGAATTATGCATGAGTAAGGCGATATCAGTTCTTCTTTTTTTAAAAATTTAAAATGTGATCGTTTTCAAGACTGGCAGATGAGCAAATACCCACCAGTATATTTGTGAAAGAAATCGCATCAGTTGGGTAATTACTTAAATAATAATAATAATAATAATAATAATAATAATAATAATAATAATAATAATAATAATCTCCTGTGAAAATTCCAGGTCAGACATTTAAACCTGGGCTCAGTTGAATGAGACAACAACTGAACATTTAGAAGAGAGGCTTATATGAGCCAAAGTTTTATATCTGCTTCTCACTTTCTTTGTCTCTTTTTCCTCTACTGGAACAGAAAATGGCTTCAGGCAGGGTTCCATTACTACAAAGGCAGTAGTAACAATTGGCATTTTTATATGCCAAAGCCTTTTTAACAATAAAATTAGTTCTGTCATTTGAACAAAGAAATCATAGTTAATTATTTATATGAATTTTAATTGAATCAAATTTGTATGAACAAATTGTATTTGAATAAACATTCAGAAGAAAAGGCATTTTAGGCGGTAGTCCTATACCTTGAAGCAAATTTCACTGAATTCGACGGGAGAGTACTTCTGAGTAGGCAACTATAGGACTGCACAAATATTAGATAATGCAAGCATATTTCACAGAATTATCTCAGAAGTTGCATTTCCTGTGTGATAAAAGTTATATGTCTTATCTAAGGAGGTATCTATCTCCCATGGGTTGCTTATATAAAAATCCAAATATTTTTAAAAGATGCATCCCAATAAAATATTCAGTTTTTAATAGATCAAAAATTATCCAACGCTTTGATGAGTATCTTTCCTCAAGATATATTGGACCACAACTAGCATCATGGCTTGTTTTTCTGGTATGACAGATGTTGTAGCCAGATAAATTTCTAAGGTGCTAAGCTGATCAACACTGTCGTGATTATTTCTGAAATGCAGATCAGGAAGCAGCGATCTTGTATAATTTTTCCCATACCAAAAATATGGTCACAATATTGGAGACACTGAGACGTAAACATGCAGGTTTTGATACACTATCATTATCAGTGACAAAGAGGCTCAAGCTAGAACTCTTCAGCATGAAGATCATTAACGAAAGAATGAACTTGTTCCTCACTGTATATATATATATTTTTTTAAAAAAATTATACGGTAGTTCTTGCTAATTTTATGTGTGAATTTCTTTTGTTATACTTTTCGCAAGGACCAAACACCAAAATGAGCAGGTAATTGCCAGGTGGGGAAAGGCACATACACATATCTCACTCATTCACACATGCTCTCTTACTCATATAGAAACTCTCTCCTTGAGTAGCAATTAGAGGAAACCGAAAGCTTTGTGTAGGCTCCTTGACAAGATTCAGGCAGGTCATAGAAGGCAGGAAAGGCAGACTTTACCCTTCCTAGTTAATTCCCACACTTCAATCCTGCTGCAATTAGGAATGCACTAAATATTTTAGTTGGTTTAGCAGCTGTTCCTTTTCCATAGGGAGTGCTGACTGCGTTTGGATCACTAACACACAATCCTTAGGATTTGTTCAATGCTAACCATCCATCTGTGGAACAGATTCCTGCTTTCCTTTGATGCCTTCTGCATGTTTTTCAAATGAGGGTTGCATGGAGAAAAAGAGCCTGTCCAGGAGGATTCTTTTAAAAAAAATATAAAATTCAAGATGTTAATGACACAACCACCTGAATATAATCCTCTAACAATGATCCAGCCAAGTCCAGCTCTAGCCATTCGTAAGACAGGTAAGGGCATAAGGATCTGTTTTACATTTCCAGTATTAATTCTGGTAACACTTAAACTAATCACTTCACTTGAAAGCTAAGCATGTTTAGATTAGGGAAAAGAAGCTGAATAGTAAAGACTGCCCGTGTTTCCCTGAAAATAAGAGCCGGTCTTATTTTCTTTTGGGCCCCAAAATAAGCACTGTTATTTTTGGGGTGTGTCTTATTTTTTTCCACATGTAGGAGGCCCATTTCTTCTGCTTCCTCACAGCAGGGCAGGGGGCAGCGTGGCATGCCACTACCACCACAAGGCATGTGGGGTGGTGTTTATTTATTTATTAATTGGATTGCTATGCCGCCCCTCTCCGAAGACTCGGGGCGGCTCACAACATATAAAATATACAATACAAAATACAGTGATACCTCGTCTTACAAACTTAATTGGTTCTGGGATGAGGTTTGTAAGGTGAAAAGTTTGTAAGACGAAACAATGTTTCCCTTCGGAATCAATGGAAAAGCGATTAATGCGTGCAACCCCAAAACTCACCTCTTTTGCCAGCCAAAGCACCCGTTTTTGCGCTGCTGGGATTCCCCTGAGGCTCCCCTCTATGGCAAACCCCACCTCCGGACTTCTGTGTTTTTGTGATGCTGCAGGGGAATCCCAACATGGGAATCCCAGCAGTGCAAAAATGGGTGCTTCACTGGCAACAGAAGTCCGGAGGTGGGGTTTCCCAGCGAGGGGAGCCTCAGTGAAATTGCAGTATCGCAAAAACACGGAAGTCCTCGAAACCCCACCTCCAGACTTCCGTTGCCAGAGAAGCATCTGTTTTTGCACTGCTGGGATTCCCATGCAGCATCGCAAAACCACAGAAGTCCGGAGGTGGTGTTTCCCATGGAGGGGAGCCTCAGGGGAATTCCAGCAGCGCAAAAATGGGCGCTTTGCTGGCAACAGAAGTCTGGAGGTGGGGCATCCCAGTGGCTGTGGCTTGGGTTTGTAAGGTGAAAATAGTTTGGAAGAAAAGGCAAAAAAATCTTAAACCCCGGGTTTGTATCTCGAAAAGTTTGTATGGCGAGGGGTTTGTAAGACAAGGTATCACTGTATCTTAATCCAATTAACTAATTAAAAATCTTTTAAACCCTGCCAAAAAACCATGACCTCCCTCCAAAAAAACCCCATGTAGCCCAGACTGGCTTACTTCAGAGCTCTGCAGCCAGGCCACCCAAGTGCCACCTGCCTCACCTCACGGATTCCTCATCTCCAGCGCTACCAGTACCCTCTCAGAGACTGGTGTGGGCATGTCTGGCAGGTGGGTGTGCATGCATTGGTGTGAAATTTGGCTTCTGTGCATATGCTGAAAGCAGAATCTTGCATGAGGATGCTCATGCACGTGAAATTTTGCCAATTTTCAGTGATTTCTTTGCTTCTGCGCATGTGCGAAAGCAAAAAAAGGCCGAAAATCAGCAAAATCTCTTGCGTGTGAGCATCTGAGCATGAGATTTCACTTCCAGTACATGCGCAGAAGCCAAACCTCATGTGCATCTCCATTTACACTACCACACTATAGTGTGGCCCATACTGAGTGCAACCAACTAGTGCTCATGGCCATATCATCATACTGCTTGGCCTCTTGTTTTGTTGCAGCAGTGAGCAAGCATGTGGTGTCCATGTGACCTCCTGCTGCACATGGTTGCTGGTGCTGCTGTCATGAGGCAGCTGTCGGTGTGTGGCTGCAGGGGCTCTGAAGGAAGCCGGCATACGGTGCCACCCCACCTCCCCTGGTAACTGTGGCACTGCAAACAGCTGTGTAGAATGGGCAGGCTCTTAAGTAGGGCTTATTTTGGGGCTAGGTCTCATTTTCAGGAAAACAGGTAGCGAAAATGGATTAAACAACAAGGTGCTGGAGAAGAGGCCTCCTGCTAACACCAATAGTTCCTTTTTATTTGGGGTGGCAATATTGGCCATTTCCAACTCCTCTAACTTTGCCATTTGAATCAGGAGTTCCTGCTGTCCCATTAAGCTACCTTCCCTAAATATATGGTGACTCTAGCAGACAGACAGCAAGATTGTTTTAGGTTGAAACTCCTGAGTTTGTTACACTGAGTTTATCAGTCATGGGTGTCTAGTACAAGGTAAGATGGTATCATGTACATACAATTTATGTAACGGGCATCAAACAGGTGCCCTGTTCCTCCTATCTGTGGATTCTCAGACAACCTGCTACAATTGACTACAAATGAAAAGGGCAAGCGTTTAAAAGCTGTACAGATCATAGGATTGCCATCACTTCTGCACTCTGTCACTTACGGTAAATCAGATTGTCAACTTGTTTTATTATCATTCTTCCCACTGCCCATCCTTGATGCTAAAAATGCAGTTGCTACCTCCTTCTCTTTCTCCCTCACCATAACATCAAATAGCATCCACAGCTGTCCCGAACAGAGTTCAACAGTCTCAAGATACATTGAGCCTGGCTTGGTGACTTTTACCCTCCAGGAACAATTGATTTTATTGAATTCTTTATTTGAAGGAAAAAAAACAAACACAGAGATAAAGCATTGTTGTTCCCCTTTAGCAAATTTCAATTTCTTTCTTTCTTTTTTGTTCTTTTCTTTTTGTTCTTTTTCTTTTTTGGCACAAAGAAATGTCATAAGTGTTACTAAACAAACTGTGGATCCGCAACCAGCCTGATAACATGACTCAGATATATTAAAACAAGATTAAAAACAAGGAGACTATTCCACCATCAGCTAACAGTAAAACCTGCTCATAAGAGTTGGGAGGGAGGTAACGACACTATTCATAAATTAGACATATATATATTTATATTTATAATTATATATATATATATATATATATATATATTTATAATTACCTCTTACATTGTAAAAGTAAAAAGTGCAAAAGTATAAGCCTTCAGATTCCCATCAATGTGGAGACCCGAGGGTTACTTTTTTTCCCTTTTATATATTGTTAAGTGTGTATGATTTGTAAACATTGCTACCTGTCCACAGTTTGTTTATTTTAGTTTTTCCTCTTAAGAGACCCAATAGTCATCCATCTATACAATGGTTTGAGAAGGGGAACTTTCCTTTTAAGAATCCCATTCAACAATTAGTGCAAAATTTTTAGAGAGTAGGCGGGAAGTGGGAAAGTAAGGCAACAGTTACAAATGGCTCATCTCAAACTTACAATAGGAGCCCCTAACATCTGCATTACCAAAAGGGCAAGAAATCCCTTTCTTCCACCAGACTTATGGAGAGGTTCTTTAGTTCCTTCTCAGAGGATACCAGTTTGTAACCCAGTTGTATTAATACCTGCTGGCACGCATTCTGTGTGAATGCTACAATGTCATAGGAGAGACGGAACCGCCACTTCTCTGCTGTTGCTGCTGAATTTCGGACAGTCCCGTATTTGTGCTTGGCTGCAGACCTGTCTCCCCTTGTGTTATTCTGTATCCATCGTTCCACATTGCTATCCATTGGAATACCGAGGAATTCATATATTTCCTCGGTCTTTTTTAGAGGATTCCTAGCTAGGTCTTCGTATCGCACCAGCATGTATTTGCCTTTCAGCCATGAGGGTCTATTTAAGCCAGTGGACACGGAGTTCAAAAAGTCCTCGCAAACAGTGGTGAGTTGCGTCACGTCCAAGTTGTAGGGTTTCCTACCTGTGCCGTCCCAGATTCGCCAAAGTCTGTAAGTGTCTCTAAACGTTTCGCTCCTGGAAGCAAGGATGCCTCTGGGGTCTCTCACTAATTGTATAATCTTCAGGTTGAGTCTTGGATCATCCACCAAAGCCCGAAGGTCATTGACCTCTGGCACTCGCACTGTTTTGATAGCAACATGCCCATGATCTTTGCATGACTCGGTAGCTAGAGTCAAGTTCAAAGTGCCACATTTTCTCACGCAGTCACCTTCTTCCAGAAGGGTATCAATCGGTGCCAGGGTCTCACAAACTGGTGCAGAGCACAGAGCTTTGCTGGCCCCTCGCCTGAAGAGTCTGTCTGTGGTGTGGTTCACTGGCTGGGGTTTGATGTAATTTTCCAAGAAGTAAAGATCGCAGTCGTAAAGACTCCTCAGCAAATCTCTGCCAGCTCCCAACATGATCCGCCGGTCCATGGAGCCCTTCATCTGTGTTAACTTTGGAATCAAGGTGTACTGGACATGATAAAGGGGCTCAAATAAATAGAAAACATCAAAGTGCTGATTAAAGAGCTGGCCAACAAAAGAAGAACCACTTCTGGTAGTGGCCAAGATCAGGACATGAGTCTTCTTAGAAAGGTTGTAAGAAAAGGTTGGGCTTTCATCGCACAGTCTGTCTGCAGAGTCAGCCTCCTGATTCAGGCTACAATTCATGGGATTGGGTATAGGGCAACTTTGGAAGGACTTGGTTGTAAAAGTGCGGATGGCTGTGTACTGGATAGCAATGGAGGCCAAAGCAAGTAAGAGGACAGCCTTCCAAGAACATTGCATGGCTGGTCACCTTCATGGAGATTCGTCACAGTTCACTTTAGTATCTGCAACACAATAGAGTCAGTCTGATTTGAATGTGAATATTAATACTCCCCCAGAAATCCCACACACTCTGCACAATAGCCTTCTTTCAGGAAAATGGAGAAGTCATTACAAAAGGTATGTGTGTCTGTGTATGTGAAAACATCATGTTCCGTAACCTCAAGACATTGTAAGTACAATGGGTTTATGTACACATCTACATTTTCAACTCCCCCCCCCCGCTGAGAAGAAAAAAAGACGCCTGAAGGCTTCCCTTTCTCTCCAAGTAAAAAAAAAAGGTGAAAATTGTACATTTTCATTGCCAATGAAAGGCAGTCCCCTGCAGTCTGATCAGCTGTGGCAGCCTCTATTAATAGTTGACGAGTGTAGGAAATGTTAACCGCAGGTTTGTTAATGCTGGAAATAATGTATATAGTTCAGGCACAAATTGAAAATATGAACTTCAATTACAAAAGGTAAAATTCAAAAGAATCACATTTTCTCCCTCCCTTAAAAAAACAAAGAAAAAGCAATTGCGGGATGGTTAATGGAAGGGGGAAATGGCTTTCACAAGCAATGTACAGCCGGCCTTGTCAGAGGATGAAGAGGTTGGAATGCCATATTCAAATCTTTACCTACGCAGCATACTGAGAAGTGTAATTTACCATCCCACAACCTGATTGCCTGCAGAAGAATGACAGAAAATTAGCCTTTCCTTTCCCTTATACACAATCCTGATTTCCTCTGTTTCATGGATCAAGCCCACACCCACACAAAGGGGGGGGGGACACAGCCATGGGTATGCAAATTGTGATTTACTGAAAAATTAACTTTGTCATCTCATTTGCTTCCTGACCTTTTACAGGTTCTGTTTCACCTAGTTCTTCATTTCACTTGGGTTATGTTCTCACTGGTCTTCTGTTTATTTACCTGCACAGTATACCCATTTCTTATTAAACAAACTGATTACATAAAGCTATAGCCAATCAAACGGGAGAGGGACGGGGGACAGAGACTCTTCTGCACACTTATTGATTAACATATTGCCAGAGGCAACTGTTTTCTACATATGATTCAGAAAATTATTGAAGAGGAAAAAGCAATTGAGTAAAATCAATCCAATAGTCTATTTTTTTCCCTAAATTATCAACATAAAAAATACCAAAAGACAAAATGTCAGCCTTGTGGTCCCTGATTATGAAGACATCTCTTGCAAAGTATTGAAAAAAAATTCTTCTTCTTGTGCAATGAGAATGGGTGGACAAACCTTTTGTGAGTCAAATGCTGATCTTTACAGCAACAATCTGTAAAATTAAGATGCTACTGGGAAAAGTGCTTTTCGGAAGATTTAGGTCTATGGATACTTTCATTGATGGAGGACAAAATTGTATATTTTTTCCTCAGTTTCCCTTTCCCCCTCAAAAATATTCCTAAAATTTTTTTTTAGAAGATTAGTTGACCATTCAGAACAATTTGTAAGGATATATATAGAAGGAATTAAAGTAACACCTGTTTTCTTCCTTCTTAGAGGCATTACCTGACTCTAAGTGTTATCTTATCCACTGCTGTACCACTCCTTTATTCTCAATATTGAAAGTTTAATTCACAGAATGAACCCTTGCTGTGATCTAACATTTCCAGATGGAATAGATCTGTAGGTGGATCTATTTCCATTTCACAGGAAAGAACTTGAAACTGTTGTTTGTAGTTCAAGATTTGAAACAAAGATAAATAGATCAAAATTCTTTTTTTGAGGTTCCACTAATGGAAGGCTGACAGCCACTGGAAATATGCCTAACAGATTTCTTGAAATATTGCAATAAAAACCATTTTGAATAATGTAACTGCTATCTCTGGACACAATTATTGTTTAAGATGCTTTTGTCCCTGCACTTCTGGCAATTTACATATAATCCAGTTTATGACAAATATGACCAGGCTGAGACATTTGTCAATAGTCTGAAAAATATTTAACCAGCCTGAAGGCTACAAAATCTGTTCCAGCTTCCAGTTGCTTTCCTTCCTGTTAAAAAGGTTTAATGCAAATACATAACTGATGTATATTAATATATCATAACCCTAACCCAATATATACTGCATATAGATCAATGGCTAAGATCCTGAGCTTGTTGATTGAAAGATCGGGAGATTAATGGTTCGAATCCCTAGTGCCATGTAATGGATGAGCTTCTGTTTCTTGTTCCAGCTTTTGCCAAACTAGCAGTTCGAAAGCAAGTAAAAATGCAAGTAGAAAAATAGGGACCACCTTTGGTGGGAAGATAACAGCATTCTGTGTGCCTTTGGCATTTAGTCATGCTAGCCACATGACCACAGAGACGGCTTAGTGTGTGGGGTGGTGGTGTTTGTTTTACAGGGGAAGAAAAAGCTTCCAATTGCTTTCCTTTCTGTTGAAAAAGCTTAATGCAAAGATAGATAAACACCATATTTTTCAGAGTATAACACACACTGAAATATAAGATGCACCTAGATTTTAGAGGAGGAAAGCAAAGAAAAAAAGTATTCTGAACCAAATGGTGTATATTATGTAATAAAACACCAGTGTAGCAGAATACTTTCTACAACCACGTACACTTTTTACAAACTTTAAACTTGACAGCTTTAAGACTAGTGGACTTCAACTCCCAGAATTCCTCCTCCAGTCATGCTAGATGGGGTAATTAGAAGGCAAAAACACCTCTGCTTTTGCAAAAAATGGGTGGTTTTTCACTCCATTTTTTTCAAAAATGTGGTGGGCAAAAGGTCAGGGAAGCCTGCAGAGAGCTCCTGGTTGCAGGGGGATGGCAAGAATGCCCGTTTTTGCAAAAATGGGCCATTTTTAACCTGTTCCTTCCCAAAATGGGGGAATTTTTGCCTTCCCCAGTCCCCAGGAGTTCTTTGCAGGCTTCCCAGACCGTCTGTCCAGTCCATTTTTGCAAAAAATGGGCCCATTTTTCGCAAAAATGGGATGCAGTGGCAGGCTTTGGGAGGCAAAAAACGGCTGTATTCAGTGTATAAGATGCACTGGCATTTGTCCCCTCTTTTAGGGCGGAAAAATGTGTCTTATATTCTGAAAAATATGGTAGGTAGGTACGTAGGTAGGTAGGTAGGTAGGTAGGTAGGTAGGTAGGTAGGTAGGTAGGTAGATAGATAGATAGATAGATAGATAGATATAGATACAGATACATATTGTGTGTGTGTGCGTGTGTGTTGTAAATGTATCTATATAGGCTAAAATTAAACATGTACTGTATACTCAAAGTAAAGATGTCAAATGTATGTTTGGATAGCAACATTTTTTTAAATTTTACAAAAAAAATCTTCTGAATTGTTTTTCACCATAGTTACTGCAAGATCTTCCCTTTCTTATCACTGCCCATATAACTAAGCACTTTGTAGTGGTTCAAAAACTAAAATAATTATTTTAAATACTTTTCTTAAGGTAGCTAGTTTTCTGTAATTTAATAGCTAGCTAAAGAAAATAGTAACTTGGTTGCAGTCTTTCAGGAGTTGCGTGCATAGAAATACAATAAATAAATAAATTGTTGTCAAAACAACTGATGAATCACAAATATCTCACATACCAGAAAGGCTGTCAGCCATTGCATTGTTTAAATATCAAAACTGAAGGGGGTCTTAGAAATTCCTAAAGATTGTGGCAACTATAATCTCCCTTGAAGTATGATTCCTTCCTATATGAAATCAGGAAGGAAGTGCTAGACTTAGCTTTGAAAAAAGGAAAGTGCCCCAATCAAAATGCACAAGAGCATGTAGGCAATGCAAAAAGAGTATAGATAGTTCTCAACCTATGACTGGAATTGGGACAGGATTTCAAGTTGTGAATCATTACGATTCAAAGTCAAGGCACCCACATGACCGGATCTGATTTTACTAAATTTTTGTGGTGGTCATTAAGTAAATCAACAGTTGTTAACTGAACCCATTTTGGGGGTGTAGAGATGGGCTTTTTATCCCTGGAAACTAGAAAGATACCTGGCAAATCCCACTCAGGTGACCATGTAATGCTGCTGCTGTGAGTAATTGGCAAGTGAAATGAGAAGGAATGGTACAACATTTTACAACAGCCAAAAGTACTGTACATTCCATAAAGCACTCATTTTGGTCCTTATTATTTCAAAAGGTTATTAAAAAATGAGTCATAAGCTAAGGACTACCTGTGCTTTGAAGCTCCAGCTGGAAAATACACTGGGGGTTCAATTAACAATGGGAAGGAGATGATTAGAGGGTGAAATTATCTATTTCTATTGTCCAAAAAAAATAGTCGCTGTGCCATTCTAATGATGAGTCAAATAAGTAATACAGATAAGCTCTCTGTCTATTGAACTAACCTTCAAGTATTATACCAAAAAAAAATTAATCATTGAAATGCATGATTTGAAAATGTAAAAAAAAAAGGAGAGGGGCTTGTAAAATGTCTCAGAGAAAGGAGAAACACGTTATTTGATTCATGCAAGCACAGTCCTTGAATTCTAATAAATGGGAGAGAGTTATTATGTGCACTATATTTGAAAATTGCCCTCCAACTGTTCATTTACCTGCTTAAAAATTGTAGCTTACCAATCAAGCTAGAAATCCTGGTTTCCAGAAGCCCAGTGCAACATTTTTCCAGATTTTGGTACTTAGTTTTTTGTCATCTTAACCCAGGGATGGCGAACCTTTTTCGGCTTGGGTTCCAAAAGTGTGAGCGCACGCGATAGCATGTGCATGTATGGCCACATCCATAATGCAAAGACCTCCCCCTGCATGCACACAATCCCCATGCCACCCTCCCGCCACCTGGTGCATGTGCATAGCCTCAACTAAAGTCTCTGGACTTCCACAAGGGCCATTGGGTTGTTTTTCAGGAAAGCCACCTGAAGCCATTGGGCTGTTGGGCCATTTTTCACCATCAACAGGCTTCAGGAGGCTTTCCTAAACCCTGGCAAAAAACGAGCCAACCGGGCATTTATTTCCAAACTTCTGGTTGGCATGTTGGGCCATTTTTTGCCATCCCCAGGGTTTAGGAGGCTTTCCTGAAGCTTGGGGAGAACAAAAACAGCTGAAAAGAAGGCCGAAAATCAGCTGGCCAATGCATGCATGCACGCTGGAGTTAACATAGGCAACAACTCACATGCCCTCAGATATGGCTACATGTGCCACCTATGGCATACGTGCCATAGGTTCGCCATTGCTGTCCTAACCAAAGAAAATTACAATCACCTTCACATCTAACTTGTAGGATAAATCAACAATTCAAGCAGTACAAGACCATTCAGAATGTGCTGCCTGGGCATTTAAGAACAAGGAGTTAATCATGCAATACTTAACTGTTTCAATGGGTAACATGTTGTGTAGCTGTTGCAGGATAATAGCATGACCCGTTGTCCTCTGCATCACTATTATGAACTTCCTGGCTACAGAGAAAGTTTTCTACGGGAAACAGAAATATTATATTAATGTTCTTTGCAGCAAATACATGTTCTTTAAACAGCACAGAATATATAAAAAAAATTGAGTGGTCAAGATTTCCTGCCCTCATAAATGTACAGTGGATATTTCCACAGATTTTGTCTCACAGCACAAATGAATAATATCAGTGTTTCTTTGAATAGCTACCTGTAGCGGAACTCTGCATCCAAGAGTTCCCTAAGGATTCTTGAATAGCAAAATCCTGCCAGCAGATATATGTGGTGCTCAGTGTTTGAAGCTATGTACCAAGCCTCCCTGAGGTCACTGCTTGCAGTCAGTATATTCTGATCTTTATCCCCTTTTGCATACTTAAGATCATGTCAACTATATTTAACTAACTGATCACTTATCCACAGGGAGAAGAACTTATACTTAACTAATGTTGTTGGTATTCAGTTGCAATTTAGATGGCACAGTTAATGACTAAAGATGCTGGGATTTGTAATACAGCAACATTTAGATAACCACAGCATTCCATGGCTTTAGGAGCTCAATTTATTATTACTCCCTGATGAGCATAACTACATCTGATCACCTTGGTTTTGATCTCTTTATGAAAGTATATTGGCCTAATTTCCAGGTGAACCTATTGCAAGTCAAATTAACGCAGCTTCCTCTGCAAACATTTATATTAACATATCTCTGTGAGTTGGATGCTATGTATCACAAGGCTGACAGGCAATGTTCCCTCTAAGGTGTGTCGCCGCGCACCCAAAAACAACCCCCCGTACAGTCTTTTCTAAGGCCGCACAACGGAGCTGGGCGTTGGAGCTGGGGGCGGGGAGAGATGAAAGTGCAGACCCCAGCGAAGGTTTTTCGTATTTTGAATGTCGGGCGCGCGTATGCACACGCTCCCCATCCCCCTGCCAGCCCACCGGGGGGGGAGGCCACAACCAAGAGGCTCGGCACCAGCCCATCCGCAGCAGGCGGGGGCGGCCGTGGCTGTGACTCCCTTTCCTTCTTCCACCAGCAGTAGACATAGGCGGTGGGAGAAGAAAAGGGAGCTGTGGCACCCCCTGCCCCCCCAATGTGCCTCCGCCCCCCTCGCCTCCCTGGCCTCCCGCCGCTGCCTCCTACCCACCCAATCCACCCCTCTCTCCGGCTTTCTCCTCCTCCGCCTCCTGCCTTGGGGTGCAGCTCCTCCCGCAGTTTCCAAGCATTTTGGAGGGGTTTGACTTTTTTTACTGTCCCCTTTTAGTTTCTTTACTATTTTCCTCATTTTGGCAAAATTCCCTCTGTGAAAGTTTAAAGTCTCTGTGTTAGTTTTCACTGCCAATTTGCTATCCATGGTTAAGTTGAAGGTTATTGTGTTGTGATCGCTGATTCCTATGGGCTCGGTTACAAAGACATCATGAACCAAATCCTGTGCATTAGTTAGAACCAAGTCCAGGATCACTTTTCCCCTGGTTGGTTTCATGAACATCTGTTCAAGGGAATAATCAGCTAACATGTCGAGGAACCTTATCTCTCTTTCATTTGTAGAACAAGAGTCCCCTATTATGACTACCCTATTTTTGAGGCCACCTTAAATTAATTTTCCAAATAGCAATCTGCCTCTGGAGTTTGGTTGGGAGGGCGATAGCAGATCCCTAATGTCAGATTACTTTCCTGTCCTAGGATTTTTATCCACAATGTTTCTGTGGGTGAGTTTGAATTTTCTTGAATTTCGAGTTCATGAGATTCCAGCTCCTCATTTATGTACAAGGCCACACCACCACCATTTATCCCTCTCCTGTCCATCCTATACAGTTTGTAACCTGGAATCATTGTGTCCCATTGGTTTTCATCTGTCCACCAGGTTTCTGTTATGCCAATAATATCAATATTATTTTCTTTCACCAAGCATTCCAATTATCCTATTTTTGCTCGAAGCCTTCTAGCATTCATGTACAGACATTTATATGTAATTTTCTGGTGCACTTTCAACTTTGACTGTAGATTTTGACTGTAGAATTTGACTGTAGAATTTGTAGATCATCTACCATGTCTTTCTGCTTGACTATTAAAATTTAGTTTACCTGTTGACTCACCAATGTGTGCATAACTTCCATCCTCCGTATTTGGCAGTGCGCCTTCTCGAACCGGAAGCTGCCCAGCTCCTGTCGACTTGCCCCTACGGATCAGTTTAAAAGCTGCTCTGAAACCTTTTTAATATTAATTGCCAGCAGTCTGGTTCCATTATGGTTCAAGTGTAACCTGTCCCTTTTGTACAGGTTTGGCTTGTCCCAAAATTTTATTTATTTATTTGTCAAACAAGTATAGTATTATAGTACATATTAACATAACATAACATAAGTAGAACGTAGTAATAGAAAGGATAATAAGACAGTAGGACAGGGACATTAGGCACAAAAGTGCACATGCATGCCCCTTACAGACCTCTTAGAAAAGGGGAGATGTCAATTGTAGATAATGTAAGGTTGAAGATTTTGGGGTTGGGGGAAGCAACAACAGAGTCAGGTAATGAGTTCCAGGTGATGACCACTCTAATGCTGAAATCGTATTTTCTGCTGTCAAGTTTGGAGTGATTTACATTCACATGCCCTTGTGTTGTTGTTGTTAAAGGCGAAGTAGTCACTGACAGGGAGTACATTATGATGTATGATTTTATGAACAATAGTTAAATCAGTTCAGAGACGACAGTTGTAAATTTTCTAGATTTAGTATATGAACTCTGGAGGAGTAGGGGAATTTGTTACGTGAGGAGGAGTGAAGGACTCTTCTTGTGAAGTATTTCTGGACTCCTTCGGTTGTATTAATATCTGATATGCAGTGTGGATTCTACACAGGTGAGCTATATTCTAGAATAGGTCTTACAAATGTTTTGTACGCTCTGGTTAATAAATCAGTGTTTCTACAGAAGAAGCTACGTAAGATTAGGTTTACAATTCTTAATGCTTTTTTTGGCAATGCTGTTACAGTGGGCTCTAGCACTTAGGTCATTGGAAAGGAGTACTCCAAGGTCTTTGACTGAGTGAGGGTCCTCTGTTAGTTCATTTTTACCAAGTAGGTATTTTGTATTCGGATTCTTTTTACCAATGTGTAGGACGGAGCATTTGTTGGTAGAGATTTAAAGTTGCCAGTTGTTAGACCATTCAGCTACATGGTCAAGGTCCTTTTGAAGGGCAGAAGTATTATCAGTGGTATAGTTTAAAATCATCAGCAAAGAGAAAACAATTGCTTGTGATATTGTCACAGAGATCGTTTATGTAGAGTATAAAGAGAGTAGGTCCTAAAACACTGCCTTGTGGGATACCACTGTTAACTGGAGCAGGATTAGATATGGCATTACTTATTTTGACCACTTGTTGTCTGTTGGAGAGGAACGCTGAAATCCAATCATGCAGAGGTCCAGGGATGCCATAGGACGGGAAAAAATGTTTCCCAGTTCCTAATGAATCTAAAACCTTCCTCTTGACACCACTGCTTCATCCACGCATTGAAGCTCCTGAGCTCTGCCTGTCTAGCTGGCCCTGTGTGTGGAACAGGTAGCATTTCTGATAATGCAACCTCCCTGTCCAAGATCCCCATTCTCCAAAGCAGCTGGAAAGTTGCTCAGCATGCAGTGGGATGCTCCTACTGTGTTCCTGAAGATCTTCCCCTGCCTCACTATCTCTCTCTGCTTCTCCAGGTCTGCTACCTTGGCTTCAAGGGAAAGAACCTGTTCCCTGAGAGCCAGGAGCTCATTGCACTGATCACACAACCAAAACTTCTGTCCAGCAGGCAGATAGTCATACATGTGACATTCAATGCAAAACACTGGGAAGCTCCCCTCCATCTGCCGACTATCTACCTCCATTTCTTATTAGTATGTGTTTACTGTTATTAGTATACAAATTACTTTAAAAAAAAGATATTTAACTTCCTGTTCTAGATATCGATGATTTTTTGATGGTTTTGATAAGGTTAATCATTTTATTCCCTTACTCACTTCTATTGATTTTTTAAAAAAATAAATAAACCACAGCTTTTTAGGTTGTTCAAATTTTTGTTTTCGTCTTAGTTTACTTTTTGTATTTTCTTTCTTTCTACTTGTTTTAGGAATAGCAGCCACAAAAAAAAAAGGCTGAATTAGTAATTAAACAAGAAACTCACCCCACAAACTTACCAGGGCTCAGCAGGTATTCTTCCCAAGGTTCCTGCCAAGTTCCTTTCTCCCTTTTTATTTTCTGTTTTATTTCCTTTTTTGAAAATGTTCTGCTTAAATAAAGAGCAGTTGCCTCTCTGCTTCCCAAGGAAGAATCAGTGTACTGACCGTTCAAAGTCGCAACAGCCCTGAAAAAGGTGACTTGTGCACCCTTTTCACACTTAGGACCTTTGCAGCAGCCCGATGATCGTGTGATCAAAACTTTGCTGCCGTTTCATATTTATGACCATTGCTGTGTGTCCTGAGGTCACGTGACTCCCTTTTGTTTCTAACCGATCCACGCCCAGGCATGAAAATGTGCTGCTTAGACATTATACTTTTCCGCCCACACCGGAAAAAAATTAGAGGGAACATTGCTGACAGGTAAAGTTCTGTATGAGAGGCTTCATGTTCAATGATCATATGATCTTGCAGTGAAAATTAATATCCAGAGTATATCTTGATTGTGTCTGGGAACCAACTTTGATGTAGCATTCCTTCTGATCTTCTTTCAGTTGGTTGGAGGTGGGTGGCACCCACATTGAATAAAATAAATAAATACTGTTAAATTTCAGTTTTTTAATCCTACATGGATCTTATCAAATGTAAATCTTGGGCTATATTCTGTCCAGCCAAAAATAATACTTTAATATATCTTGATTTATTATGAAACTCTTTATATCCACATTTACCTTTATTATATACTTGTGCTTCAGCATTTCTTCTTTATTGTACAATATTACCAATTCCCTTAATGGAAAACAGAATTTTCAAGTATCCTCTTTGGTCAACCGTTCTATTAATCAGAAAGATGAATCACTTTTCCCATGTTTTTAAGCCTAATCATCTCTATTATTATGCTTACATTTATGCCGAACAGCCCTGATCATCTGCAATAGAAAGGAAGGGCTGAAACACAACTATTCTCACAGTTTATGTTCTTAGAACAAAGACAGTTGGAATAGACTATCATTGGGTGTATAAACACAGTCAGGTTTGTCTGTTTTAATCTGATGGTCGTGGTTGTCTTCCCATTGTGCCTTATTGCTATATCTTTTTATTTTTAACTGCTGGAAATGAGGGAGTGAAAAGATCATTCTGCATGCAGTGTAAGATCTTTTCATATATTTTGCTAGGTTGCTAGTCAGCATTTGTTTAGTGAAGTGTTTATTTGTGTTGGTGTAAGTCTTTTTAAGTTAAGTACAGTACTAGTATTTGAATGAGGAGTAATTCCTGTGACTAGCTATGTGTCAACTCTGAAGTGAACCTGGCTGAAGCAATTTTTCCCTGCTTCATAATTGCCATGGGGAAGGGGGAAGGGACAGGGAGGAATATAGACTGGCTATCAGTCAAAACAAAAAGTTTTCTTGTGGGAACCAAGGTCATCCCCAAAGATAGCAAGTGAAGGAGAAGAGTAGTGATCAAGCAGTCTCCCAGCTATTTTGATTGGACAATGTGACCAGTGACATTTGGGGAGGGAAATATCTGCTCTTTTCATTAGGGGAGAAATCACTGGGGCTTTTAGAGTTGGTTTTCACTAAATGTGCCAAAGTGATGTATCCAATAAACATGTTCTTTGAGGAATCTACCTGCCTCAGAGTTCTGCTTTTGGCAGATGCATTACTTGGAACCCTAACACTATGAAGCAGTGGAACAGCCTGTCTCCTGGTGTTATGGATCACTGGAGATTTTCAAGCAAAGATTGGATCACTATTTATTGGAAATGGCATGAGGATTCTTGAACCTGGCAGGGGATTAGCCTAGGTCAGTGATGGCGAACCTTTTTTTGCTCGGGTGCCAAAAGGGTCCACAATAGCATGCATGCATGTGCCCACACCCATAATGCAATACCCTCCCCCCATGTATGCATCCACAACCTCCCCCGTGCTCTCCCCCCACACACACACACACATGCATGCAGATCTCACTGAAGTCTCCAGAGCCTATGCATGGCGAAAAATGGGCCCAATGGTCCTACTAGAAGTTTATTTATGAATTTTTGATAGGCCCATTGTGCTGGTTATTGCCTTCCCCAGGTTTCAGGAGGCTTTCGTGAAGCCTTGAGAATTTGAAAATGACTTTTCCCCCATCCTCCGGAAGGCCGAAAATCAGCTGGCCAGCGCGAACATATGTGCTGGAGCTGACATGTTGCCCTCATGTGGCACCCTAGATAATCTCCAAAACCTAGATAACCTCCAAAGCCTAGATAATCTCCAAGGCCTAGATAATCTCCAAGTCCTAGATAATCTCCAGGGCCTAGATAATCTCCAGGGCCTAGATAATCTCCAGGGCATAGATAATCTCCAGGGCCTAGATAATCTCCAGGGCCTAGATAATCTCCAAGGTATTTTTGATTCTATAAATCAACACAGCACTCGTAAATATTTCCTACACTGGAGGTTGTGGCCAAAAATATATTTGTATGTGAGTAAATCTGTTTAATTTAATTCCTACAAGTTCTTTCTACCTCAGTCCAAGGCAGTGGTGGGTTCCTACTGATGTGGTCCAGAGCACTGCACTGGTATGAAATCACTGATGATGCAATTTTCGGTGATTTTTTTCCCCGTCGTCTCCATATCAGAAAAAACCCTCCCGCCACAAGGTGGGATGCGTGCACGTGTGCGCATATGCACCGGTAGCAAAATTCAACTGGAACCTGGTGATATCAACAGGAGTACAGAGAATTTCGATAATAGTCTCATTCAGTGCCTTTGAACTGCACATGCAAATGAAAGACAGAAGCCAAAAACAGATGTTGCTGCATTCTGGTTATGGGATTTGGCTGAACAGACTAAGCTGGCACTTTTACCCTGTCCCAGAATGAGCCATATAAGTGGCACTCAGGGAGAAGTAGTATCTTCTTGGCACAAGGAAAATACTATATAAGCTCAAAATCTCTTGCAGATGATATAAACACTTATAATATTTTAGGCATGTCCTGTAAAGTACCAGGGTAGACTATCTTGAAGTACATAACTGGACATACTCTTGCAACATATATGAGGCAACCTGACATTCTTCATCATCATAATTTTATCCTATTATTTTTTCATATTATTGTTTTGTTTCTTGTATATGCTGTGAGACGCCTCGAGTCCTCGGAGAGGGGCGGCATACAAATCCAATAAAATAAATAAATTTTCCAAAAATATTGGTGTAACCATTATGGAACGCTTATGGTGTGCATAAGCACACCATTTTGCCTACCATCCTTGTCCTACTGTCCTATTGTCTTCTTTTATCATTACTTCCTTTGTTATGTTGGGGGGACATGATCAAAACATTTAAATATGTTAAAGGGTTAAATAAGGTTCAGGAGGGAAGTGTTTTTAATAGGAAAGTGAACACAAGAACAAGGGGACACAATCTGAAGTTAGTTGGGGGAAAGATCAAAAGCAACATGTGAAAATATTATTTTACTGAAAGAATAAAATCCTTGGAACAAAGATCCTTGGAACAAACTTCCAGCAGACGTGGTTGGTAAATCCACAGTAACTGAATTTAAACATGCCTGGGATAAACATATATCCATCCTAAGATAAAATACAGGAAATAGTATAAGGGCAGACTAGATGGACCATGAGGTCTTTTTCTGCCGTCAGTCTTCTATGTTTCTGTTTATATATACTACTATCCCATACTGACAAATAAAATAAATAAATATACTCACTATTTAGCAATATATACAAGACAGATAAAGCTAACAGTGAAATGACTGACTTCACAAGCAATCTGATCAAATCCTATATTGATTGATTGATTGATTGATTGATTGATTGATTGATTGATTGTTAGAGTTGAAAGGGACCATGAAGGCCATCGAGTTCAACCCCCTGCCCAAGCAGGAACCCTATAGTACACCAGCCAAGTGGCAGTTCAATCTTCTATACAGTTCATGACATCATACTGATGAATCTTTCCATCTTAAATGAAATCTGGCCATAATATGAAACAGTATCAGAGATTTTATCATGACATGTATTCCCTCAGGACCAAAATATACATGAGTGAAAACAAATGCAAAATTGCCATTTATTTACAATTTGTTTACTTTTTTTTCCTTGCATATAATGAATCTGGATTCACTTTGCTCTTTAGACAAGTAAGAAAGCTTCCATATTTCCCACTTTACACATAAACACAATCATAAGATTTCTTTGCATCACAAGGAAATTAAACTTCCTCCTTTCTCCTGACAATTTTTTTTTCTCACACTATAAACAAAATGAGAAATTCCAGCAGCAGCCCACAATATGGAACTATATTTTCATGCATTGATCTAGCAACTCTCTTCCTTAGCACTGGAACCGCAATATATATATTTTAAAAACTTCTAAAAACAAATGGACACAATAAAATACATCTTTGCAAACTCAGATATTGTACACATATCCAAGGCCTGGTATTTGGTATTAAATGGAGTATTCCCACTCACTTAATGACTGATGGTCACAGATTATCACATAAACATATGAAATGATCTTAATAGACCACTTTTAAGATGTGGTATGGAATGAGACACATTACTTTTAAAACGGGATATCCAGTTTTTGCAGTTACAATGAGAAAAGGCTGTTTACGTAGAAACAGGTAAAGCTTAGGGATCTTCAGTTTTAGAGACTGAGCATAAAATGTTGACAACAAACGCTGTGTAAATCCCTAATTAATTTACCCAAATATTTATTTAATCTGACCCTGTTGCAAACAAGAATCTGAGGTTATTCTGCTTGACCAGTAGTTTGCTATTTTCTCTCTCATTTATTATGAAGAAGTTTTCCTCCATCCACCCTTAAAAGGCACATGTGCAACCTTTCATCTTTAACAGTTGCTCTGAGCATTGCTTAAACACCCAAAACAGTTTGCTTCATTGGTGTATTGACGCACACACAAATCTCATGTCTCCTTATTGCCCATTAAAGCTCAATGGGAGAACAAGAGCAGCAGCTGGCAGGCAACAAAATGAAGAGATTTCTGCAGCCAACAACATAACTACACATACAGTACAATGCAATTTCAGTAATATGGTAGCTACACATATGTCAGGGCTCCAACTATTCCAACTCAAAACCTCTTATGGCTTTAGCATATTAAAATACCTAACTGAGGAAAGGCCAAAGTTCTTGGTGATTTCTCCCAAGTGGAGACTGTGTTGTAGACTGATTACTTGCCTAGAAAAGACTGAAGAAGTAGGGCAGGTGTGTGTGCGTTAGGTCATATCCATGTCATTTATAGAAGGCAAAGCAGGGCTGCTTTGAATGGGCCCAGAGTCTGATTCAAAACAGCAATGTTTTCATTTATCAGGAATGATGAACCGTTGCACTTACCTGAACGGTCTTCTCGCTGCACTGCAAGGAGAGTCCAATCATGGGTTATACTTCAGCCTTGCTGGAAGGGACTGAGTTAAAAATTAGCATAAATAATGGTCCAACCCCCTTGCTGCCCACTCCGGGTCAGTCTTATAATAAAACGAAGTCATAGTGATAGTAAACCAATAACATTTATTAACCAGATCAACTGAACGTTAAAGCAAACTATCAATAAACCCTGTGTCCCTGGGCTTAAATACTGGGTGGGTTTGGACTCTCCTTGCAGTGCAGCGAGAAGACCGTTCAGGTAAGTGCAACGGTTCTTCTCCACTTGCACTGCTTCGGAGAGTCCAATCATGGGATATACCCAAGCTCGACCAATTAGGGGGGGAAAAACTATGGCTGGACCAGGGACGCAGTTTCCTTGCATACTCTCTGCAAAACTCTGCGCCCAAAGGCTGCTTCCGTGGAAGCAAATCTATCTAACCGGTAGTGTTTGATGAAGGTGTTGGGGGCTGCCCATGTTGCTGCCCGACAAATGTCCTCGATCGGCGCCTGGGTCGCCCAGGCTGCTGAAGTGGCAGCACTTCTCGTGGAGTGAGCCGTGATGCCCCCTGGTATAGGTGTGTGCCTTGATTTGTATGCAATGATAATGCATGAACGGATCCAACAACTAATAGTCTTTGGTGATATCTTGTTTCCCATGGAAGCCGGGAAATAGGATACAAATAATGATTCTGTCTTTCGAAAGGTACTAGTTCGTCGGATGTAAATCTTGATGGCACGCCTGACATCCAACTTGTGCCACCGTAGTTCCAATGGATGTGAACCATGAGTGCAAAAGTCTGGCAGGATAATGTCCTGTGATCTGTGAAAAACCGTGTTTATCTTTGGTAAGAATGAAGGGTCGAGTCGTAAGACCACCCTGTCCGTATGGAAGATACATAAGTCCGGTCTGACCGATAAGGCTGTCAGCTCAGAGACCCTTCTTGCTGACGTAATAGCCGTAAGGAATGCTGTTTTAAGAGATAGGAGTCTTAGTGGTATGTCACGCAGTGGTTCGAAGGGTGGCTCCGTGAGGGCCTGCAACACCAGTGGTAGGTCCCATGTAGGGAAGCGATGTACTGGTGGAGGTCGGATATTCGCTGCCCCTCTAATGAAGTCCCGAATCCAAGGATGTTGTGAAATAGGCCGGGAGAAGTCCATTTTGAGAATAGTGGCTATGGCGGCCACCTGCCTTCGTAGGGTATTGGGTGCCAAACCCTTATCGAGCCCGCTTTGCAGAAACTCAAGGATCTGGATTACCGAGGGGGATTGAGGATCTCGGTTCTGGGCTCTGCAGAAGGTGCAGTAGGCCTTCCAGGTCGCTTGGTAAATTCGAGTCGTAGATGGACGACGTGATGCCTGAATGGTGTTTATTACCCTGTCTGGCACTAGTCCTCTCCTCAGTCTCTCCCCCTCAAGTGCCACACGGCAAGTTTCCACCATTGGGGCTCCGGGTGGAACACAGATCCTTGCGTCAGGGCTACTTTGTGATGTGGAATTCTCCAAGGGGGGGAGATGGACAGGTCCATCAGGTCTGCAAACCATGGACGTCTGGGCCAGTATGGAGCCACTAATATTATCTCCGCTTGTTCTAGGAGCAGCTTGTTTATCACCCTCGGGAGTAGGCATATCGGGGGGAAGGCGTATAACAGTCCCTCCGGCCACGGGCAGCTCAGCGCGTTTATTTGTTCTGCCCCCGGTGTAGGAAACCGGGAGAAAAACCTTGGTAATTGATTGTTCAGATGGGTGGCAAATAAATCCACCTCTGGGGTCCCGTATCTGAGAGAAATCTCCTGGAACAGACCTATATCCAGGCTCCACTCCGCTGGATCTATAGTTGTCCTGCTGAGCCAATCCGCCTGGGTATTCGAGACGCCCGAAATGTGTTCTGCCCTGAGGGATACCAGATGAACTTCTGCCCACCGAAACAGAGCCTGTGACTCTCGCATGAGGCAACCCGACCTCGTGCCCCCTTGGTGGTTGATGTGCGCTCTGGTTGCCACATTGTCCGTAAGGATCAATACGTGCTGTCCTCTCACTTGTGTCTGGAAGTGGTGTAGTGCCAAGTGGACCGCTCTGAGCTCCAGGAAATTGATGTTTGGGGTCGCGAGCTCCGCTGGACTCCACAGTCCCTGGGCTACTCCCGCACTGGAGTGGGCGCCCCAGCCCAGGAGGCTTGCGTCTGTTGTAATGGTGATTTCCTGATTGGACAGGAAAGGAGACCCCTGCTGAAGAGCTGTTGACTTCCACCATGGGAGCGAGCGGCGCACCTCTGAGGAGATTGTCACCAGTCTCGCGGAATGGCTGGTTCGGTTCCTTTGGAATGGTATGAGGAACCACTGCAAGGGCCTGGCATGGAGCCTGGCCCACGGTACAATGTCTATGCAAGAAATGAATACTCCCAGCAGCTGGGACAGAAAAGAGAGTGGTGCTGCTCTGTTCTGCTGTAGTTCCGTAACTAAAGATCGTACTTTGGTCTGACGGTCGGTTGACAGGAAGACTTTGCCCTGCACGGTGTCTATATAGGTGCCCAAGTGTGGTAAACACCTGGTTGGAGTAAGATGACTTTTCTGATAATTGACAGAGAAACCTAGGGTCTCTAAGGTCCTTATGGTTTCCGTCAGGTCGTGCCGTGCCTTGTTGGGGCTGCTGGATAGTATAATGATATCGTCCAAATACGCCATGAGGCGCAGAGGACGAGTCCTGAGATGTGCAGTGAGAATGTCCAGTAGTTTCGTAAACGTTCTGGGGGCCGATGAAAGGCCAAAGGGCATGGCCTTGTACTGGAAGTGTTGGCCCTCGATGCAAAAGCGAAGGTATTTCCTGTATGCCGGATGAACCGGGACATGTAGGTATGCCTCTTTGAGGTCTATGGACGTCAGCCAGTCCCGCCGACGGATTGCTGCTAGAATTGTCCTTAATGAATGCATTTTGAACCTGCGGTATCTGATGTACAGGTTCAACTGTTTTAGATTTAGAATGAGGCGACAGCCTCCCGAGGCCTTGGGCACGATGAATACGATGGAATAGTACCCTTGTCCCTCCTGATGGAGGGGGACTCCTTCTATGGCCCCTATGTCCATTAGGTGGTAGACCTCTTGGTGAAGGAGGGTTCGCTTGAGGGAGTTGAAAATAGTCGGGCACTGCAAGAATCGGTTTGGCGGTGTCTGCAGAAATTCTATGGTGAGTCCCTGGGCTATTGTGTTTATAGCCCAAGTGTCTGCAGATATAGACTCCCAGGAGGCGGCGAAATGCTGCAGCCGTCCTCCTATGGCTATGGAGTCATTTGTTCTTGCGATATCCTCCCCTGCTGGAGCCTCTGAAAGGTCTCCTAGATTGTTGAAACTGTCTGTTTCTATCTCCGAAGGTATTCCTGTCTGTTCTGTAAGAGGATTGGGAGAAGGACCCCTGGTTATACGACCTTCCGGCTTGGGGTGTAATCGCGGAAGTCTCCGCTCGAAAGGGTTGACGTCTGAAATAGGGAGTCGTACGTCTGTCCTGCCGCCGATAGGTTCTGGGCAGGACCTTCTTCTTATCCTTATCCTCGATGAGTACCTTATCGAGGGCCTCTCCAAACAGCTTGCTCCCATCGAACGGAGCAGAGGCAAGGCGCCACTTGGACTTGGCGTCTGCTTGCCACGTGCGGAGCCAGAGTAGACGGCGAGACGACTGGTTTGTTGCCAGAGCTCGGGAGGCAAACCGTGATGCAGAGAGGGTGGCGTCCGCAGAGAATTCCGCTGCCGCCAGCAATTTGTTGAGATCTTGCCTCAGGCGCCCCTCCTCAGGGCCTAGCTTCGCGAGCATCTCCTGGAGCCATATGACTGAAGCTCTATTAAAAAACGAAGCCGCTGAGGCCGCTTTGAGTGCCCATGCAGACATCTGGTGTGATTTTTTAATAAGCCCCTCCGCTCTTCGGTCCTCCGGCTTCAGGCCTTCTGACATGTCTGAAGGAACTAGGGCATTAGACACCAGGGCTGCTACTGGAGCATCAATGGATGGAAAGTCCAGTAAATTCTCAAGTTCTGGGTCAAATGAGTAAAATTTTCGCTCAGATGCTGTTGGGCCCAGGGCTCCAGCCGGGTGTTGCCACGGCCTTTTGATATTGTCCAGAAATATCTTAGGAGCAGGAATGAGATCTGCCTCCTTCTGTGGTTCGGACAGTACCCTGCTGGCAGGTTGTGGGGCAACTGCTGGGTCTGTGGTTTTGTCTGCTGCGCCTGGAGCTACTGCCATCCTTGCTTTATTGAGCAGTACTCGGAAGATGGATGGCCTGAAAAGACCCGCATAAGCTGGTGGTTCTGGAGGTGCATATTCGTCCTCCGATAGACCATCCTCTGGGTCTGAACCCCCTCTGAAGGCCGCCTCCTCTTGGAATGAATCATGAGCTGGGGAGGCAGGAGCAGGCGCTGCCCAAATGTCTCTATGCCTTGTAGGCGTAGGTTGAGGAGATGGCGGGGGGCCAACAGTTGTAGATGATTGCTGAACTCCGGCCACTATGCCATGTGAGTACGCGGAGGCAATCATGTCTTGCAATGCTGGGGGCATGCGTTGCCAAGTATCCGGGGAGGAGCGGAGCCCAGCTGCCGTCGGAGTGAATGTGGCTGTGGGTGGCAGTGGCGGTGCCATGTGCCATGAGGTTGAAGGCATGGCAAATTCAGGCCTTGGTACTTCTGCCACCTGTGTGGAGCCACCGAATCTATCTGGTGACCAGTCATTGTCGGTGGCTGTCCCCCTCCCTTCTGGAAGTCTTGGAGAGGCGACCCCACTAGTACCTGCCAACTGACCTGGGGTTGCAGGCGCATGTGGCCCTGGGACTTGTTTCTGAGCTTCAAGCTGATCCTCTAGAGCTTTAATACGTCTCTCCGCTTCCTTTAAGGCAGAGGAAGATTGTGTACTCTTAGATTTGCTTTTAGAAGTGTGAGACTTCTCTTTAGCTTTAACGGGGGGTTCTGTAGGCCCCTGTTGAGGTACGTCAGCCATTGTTAATGAGAAATAATTGCGCCCGGGAAAAACAGTAGCAACTGTATGAAACTCCGAGAAGCTGACTCACCCAAAATGGCTACCGCAGCTTGAATACCGCCCCTTCCTGAGTTGAACAGGATATTCTGGGGTAACACTGGCATTCATTGGTGTCTGGGGCTGTCAATCACCCATCCAAGATGGCGGCCGGCAGTCCGATCGGCCATGAAGACACCCAAAATGGCGGCCCCCTTTAAGAAGCCCTCTTGCGCAGCTCAGTTTGAGGCTCCCCTAACTGATCTTAGCCTCTCCTGTTTCCCAGCGTGATCCGCGACCCCGTGGGCCGTCTGATGACCGGCTGGTCCACAATCTCCGCTCTCCTGCTCTGTGAGCTCGGATCTGGGCGGGAACTATAAACGCGACTTTTTCTTCTCTCTCTGGCGATCGCCGCTTTCCTCCTGAGCCGCTAGGTAAGCGAGGGAATGCGTCCGCTCCCCGGCTCCGTGAGCTCGGGTCTTGGCGGGAGTTTTAAAAGGGACCGCGGCTTTTCTGCTCTCCTGCAATCTCCTGATCGCTCCGGTAAGCCTCGATGGTCGCCTTTATGGGGTATGGCCACGCAGGCCGGGGACCCCCTCCTTCAACGACTCCCGGTCCTAGGAGCAGTACCCACGCAGGGAAGAGGCTCCGACCTGGGAAATAGGGTGCAGGCAATACTCCACAGAGTAGGGTGCCCGATCCTCGAAGTGACTGTAAATTCGCTGCACCTGAAAGGATAGGAGAAAAGAGAGAAAAAGACAGCATTAATGATGAAATAAAACAAACCATTTTAATTAGAATAGCACAATAAAACATAAGAGAAAAAACTCATGTGTCCCTTCACTATGACTGAGTTTTTTAGACTGACCCGGAGTGGGCAGCAAGGGGGTTGGACCATTATTTATGCTAATTTTTAACTCAGTCCCTTCCAGCAAGGCTGAAGTATAACCCATGATTGGACTCTCCGAAGCAGTGCAAGTGGAGAACATAAATGTTTTAACTCCAAAAATGCATTAAAGAATAAACTTTTCCCCCCTCGTGGAATCTGTGCATAAGATATTGCCACAAAGTACAAATTGTTTTTAACTTACAACAACTAATAATACTAATTTGAAGAAGGAGGAGGAAGAGAAGGAGGAAGAGGAGGAAGAGGAGGAGGACAGGGTTGTTGGAGGTCTTCTAGTCCAACCCCCTGGTGAGGCAGGAAACCCTACACTACTTCAGACAGATGGTTATCCAACAGCTTCATAAAAACTTTCAGTGTTGATCACTTAGGGACTGTACAAAATTATAAATTTCCTTCCCAGGAAACTGAATTTCAAACCTGGATTTGAAATTCCATCATCCAGGCTACACATGCACATTCCCAGTCACGCGATGACATTTTGGACATTTGGCAACCAGACTGCATTTATAGTCATTTGCAACATTCAACAGTCATGTGATCATTTTTCACAATATTTGTGGGGGTTTTGCCAGAAACCTGCATATGCTTCCAGTTTCCAATCAAATATTGTTTCAACTCCTACCCTCAAAACGTCGCTACAGAGCACTGCACACCAAGACAACTAGACACAAGAACAGTTTTTTTCCGAACGCCATCACTCTACTAAACAAATAATTCCCTCAACACTGTCAGACTTTCTACTAAATCTGCACTTCTATTCTACTAGTTTTTCTCATCATTCCTTTCACCCATTTCCTCCCATGTTGACTGTATGACTGTAACTTGTTGCTTATATCCTAAGATTTTTATAAATATTGCTTCTTCATTGCTTATTTGACCCCTATAACAATCATTAAGTGTTGTACCACATGATTCTTGACAAATGTATATTTTATTTTATGTACACTGAGAGCATATGCACCAAGACAAATTCCTTGTGTGTCCAATCACACTTGGCCAATAAAAATTCTATTCTATTCTATATGCCCATTGTAGACAATGGATTTTCTTAACAAGCACTGAAAAAAAAAGACTGTAAAATTGAGAGTGATCATATGGTGACCCACTTAACAAGTAATGCAACTTACAACAGTAATTCTGGGTTGAATTATGGCTGCAAGTCAAGGACTACCTAACATTGCAGATTTAACCCACCCTATCCATATCAGGTTGGCCAATATTTTGCAAACCTGTCTAATTATAATAAGCCCTATAATGGAACTATTGTATATCCACAAATTCAATCTGTAATCCCATGATTAAGAACAAAATCGTTTATATGGTGTAATCAATGTTCATGGGTCACTTCTGCAAAAAGAAATAACCAAGAATGCTTTGCTGACTACGGTGTTCCCTCGCTTTCCGCGGGGGATGCGTTCTGAGACCACCCGTGAAAGTCAAATTTCCGCAAAGTAGAGATGCGGAAGTAAATACACTATTTTTGGCTATGAACAGTATCACAAACTTTCCCATAACACTTTAAACCCCTAAATTGCAATTTTCTATTCCCTTAGCAACCATTTAGATTATTACTAACCATGTTTATTTATTAAAGTTTATTAAAAAAAATATTTATTAAAAGCAGACAAAAGTTTGGCGATGACATATGATGTCATCGGGTGGGAAAAACCGTGGTATAGGGGAAAAACCCGCAAAATATTTTTTAATTAATATTTTTGAAAAACTGTGTTATAGACTTTTCGCGAAGTTCGAACCCGCGAAAATCGAGGGAACACTGTACTTCCATTCTAAATCTCTTTAGAGATGATATGGGAGATATGAAAAAAAGAGATTTATTTTCTCATTTTCTCCCATTAAATGAATGTCCCATGGAGACATATACAGTGATACCTTGTCTTACAAACTTAATTGGTTCCAGGACGAGGTTCTTAAGGTGAAAAGTTTGTAAGACGAAACAATGTTTCCCATAGGAATCAATGGAAAAGCGATTAATGCATGCAATACCAAAATTCACCCCTTTTGCCAGCTGAAGCGCCTGCTTTTGTGCTGCTGGGATTCCCCTGAGGCTCCCCTCCATGGGAAAGCCCACCTCCGGACTTCTGTGTTTTTGCGATGCTGCAGGGGAATCCCAGCAGTGCAAAAACGGGGGCTTCGCTGTCAACGGAAGTCCGGAGGTGGGGTTTCCCAGCGAGGGGAGCCTCAGTGAAATCACAGCATCGCAAAAACACAGAGGTCTGGAGGTGGGCTTTCCCATGGAGGGGAACCTCAGAGGAATCCCAGCAGCGCAAAAACGGGTGCTTCTCTGGCAACAGAAGTCTGGAGGTGGGGCATCCCAGCGGCGGTGGTGGGTTTGTAAGGTGAAAATAGTTTGTAAGATGAGGCAAAAAAATCTTAAACCCCGGGTTTGTATCTCAAAAAGTTTGTATGATGAGGTGTTTGTAAGACGAGGTATCACTGTACTGTATTTTTCATTGTATAAGACACACTTTTTACTTCAAAAAAGTGTGTCAAAAAGTGGGTGCATCTTATACACTGAATGTTGTTGAGGCCGCCTGGCAGCCCTCGGCGGGAGGTTGGCAATTCAGCCCTGGGGATGCCCCAGAAGGTGGGAGATTGGAGTGGGGGCTGATGAGTCAAGCCGCCTCCCGTGGGACAATCAGGGCTGGATGCGCCGAGGGGATGCCCTGCCCGGTTCTCTGCAGCTGCATGTGGGTAATCCTTGCCAGGGGCTCCCAGAAGCTCTGCTCCGGACCCAGCAACAAAGCATTGCATTCCAAGCAGCTGCACAGGGCCTCCGGGTGGCAGGGACAAGGCGGGTGCATCGCTGAGTTAGCCAGTCCTGGCAGAGACAGCAGCAGAGGCAACTGCTGAGGCTGCTCCAGCGACTTCTCTTCGAAGAGCATCAGTGCCGGGAATGTCATGTCCACGCCCCAGGACCCATCCCCACCGTCGCTGCCACTGCCACCATCTTAGCCAGTAACAGCTAACTTAGGTGGCATGCCCCCCTTGTTCCTGCCACACGGAAGTTCCATGCAGGTGCCTGAAATGCAACACTTTGCTGCTGTGAAGAACCAGGCAGGGCGTCCCCTCGATGCATCTTGGGAGTCCTGCGGGGCGGAGCCCATCCAGAGAGATTTCACAGAAGCAAAAGACATCCATCCTTGGGTGAGTTACTTAACCCGGCCCCTAGGATCCCTGGCCCCAACTCCAAGTGTTGGTCCTATGTCTTGGACTCCCTTTCCAAGCCAGCCCCCAGCAAAGCCCAGGCTGTGGGGTTCAGCAGCTTCTTCCCCATCCCCAAAATATGAAGGCGAAACCCCGAGCACAGGAGAGGAATCAAGCCTGCTTGGCTGGCTCAGCTGGCTGTAAAACCAGGAAGTTCTGCATGAAATTGGAGGATAAGCTCAGAAGAAGTGGGGTAGGCTGCTGGCTGGTCCCCAGAGAGACAGAGATAGAAACAGAGAGACAAGAGGGGAAAAGAGAGGGGGGAGTGAGAAAATAATGGAAAGAATGAGGGAGGGGAAGAATAAACAAATGCGAGAGAAGGGGAGAGAAGGAAAAAGAGAGGGAGAGGGAAAAGAAAAACAGAAATGAAAGGGAGAGTGTGAGAGAGAAATGAGAGCAAACAAGGGAGAAAAAGAAAGAAATGAGAAAATGATGGAGGCAGAGAATGAGAGGAAAGACAGAGAAACAAAAGAAAGAGAGAAGTGACTCTTGATTTAAAACATATGGTAAAAAGCACCCAAAGAATGAGAGAGAGAAAACCCCCAGCTCTCACCTGCTTTTGGAAATGGTTCAAGAGTGTATGCATACGCACACACACACACACACACACACACAAGGGGGGAAGACGGGGATGGAAAAAGAGAGTGGAAGTGAGAGGGGGAAGGAATGAGAGAGAAAAAGAGAGAAAGAGAGAGAAATTAGAAACAAATGAGAGAGAAAAGGGGGAGAGAGAGGGAGAGAAAGAAAGAAAAAGGAAAGAGATAGGGAGGGAAAGAGAGAAGTGGAGAGGAAAGAAGGAGGGAGGGAGGGAGACATTTCCCACAGACAAACCCACCCCCTTGTGGATGGAGAGGTTACTATTACTATTTAATACTACACCATTTGGTTCAGAATTCTTTTTTTCTTTGTTTTCCTCCTCTAAAATCTAGGTGGGTCTTATACACCGGTGCGTCTTATACACCGAAAAATATGGTACTAATATTTTAAAACCAACCTTATAACTGTCCACAAAAAATCCAAGACTGTGAAATGTGAAAATGGAGTGGGGGGGGGGGAGAGAATGAAACCAAATGCAAGGCAAAATGAATCTGTTATTCTTCACTTGGTAGTTTGATCTTCAAACTGTAAACCTCATTCTGTGCAGCAATTATAAGCCATACAGTTCTAAACTGTTTTGAGCACTTGTAAGCAAGCAAATATTGTTACTTAGCATTCTTGCAAGAAGGGAGAAATTTCATAATTGCTTCCCTAAGAGACGTACCCATAACAGGTGTACTGTAATCTGTAATATATTATAGTCTGCAATGCAATATGTAATATATTAGGGTGGTCTGTAATATATATATATATATATATATATATATATATATATATATATATATATATATATATATATATATATATATATATATATCAGAATAAGAGAGTTGGAAGAGACCTTGGAGGTCTTCTAGTCCAACCTCCCGCACATATTTGAGCCATGTACACAGGTATATAGCTCAAATAATCAGTGGTAGAAAATATATAAAAGTGTGTGTGGGTGGATGTGTTTTGTATATGTATATGTATACATAAGTTCAATTGGGCTACAACTTTATTGATTTGGTTGTTGCGACAATCACCATATTCATTGGAAAGCTTGAACCATAACTGAATACAAGTATATCTCAGAAGGCAAAAAAAAAAAAGAATTAGAAACACCCTCACTAAGAACACTTCTGTCACTTCATCAGTTTTTGAGCAGTCTTCATCAAACCAGTAGCCAAATTCCACCAGTTCTTCCTTCACAAAATTGAAAACCCTGAAAGAGTCCCTGTATCAATCTGGGAAGCTGCCAAATACATTATCACCTAGTCTTCTGCACTTAGATATCCATTAGATCAAGCCTCTCAAACTGGCAACCCATGAGCCAGATATGTCATGAGCAGGCCATGGCCAACCCAGCTCCACAAAGGCAACAAACATCTTGATGTATCACAATCTGGTCCATGACACAATAAAGTTTGACGCACATGCTTAAGATGCATCAGATATCAATTCTAATAATCCCTATTTACTCTAAAGCATCTGAAAAGCACCAAACAAGTAGTGTATTTCCAGAATCATATGCAAAAATGTCTTTTTCATCTTTATTGTTTAAGAGATGCCAAGGACTGGTCTTATAAACCATGGTCTGTCAATGAACCACAAGTCTTCCCTGCTTCTGGCATTCATAACTATTTAAATTTATACTTAGCCTTTGCTATTTGGTTCATTGTGGTCTACTGCAACATATTTAAATTCAGCAATCCCACAACAATAAACAACTTGAACAGCAGGAACACAATACCAAAACCCAGAAGTTTAAAATGTAAAAAGATCTGACATACTTCAAGCAACAGAAAAATCCAGCCTATAAAACCCAAATGTCTTCCGAAGTAGGAAAGCCTTAATGTTGCAACAGAACGTCAAAGTGAATCTGTTTGGGGGGAAAGTACCAAATTTAACTGCAGCAGCTGAGACAGCTGTCCTCTTCTGTCAACTAGCATTGTCTTGGAACAGATCTGAAGGTCTCTACAGTTCATATCAGTAAGAGAGACAAGGAGATAAATAAGATTTTCACACTTTGGAGATTTAAAGATCATTCTGCATTATTGCAAAGAACCTGCAAATCAAGGCAACAAGGGTCCCCTTCTAAAGAAGGATCACAACAACACCTTTAAAAATCTCTCTATATCACAGAAGCATGGGGGTGCCAATTTTTTTTTGAAATTGAAGCACTCTTAGTTTTTGATAAGATGGAGCACCTTGATGCTCTCAGCAGCAGGTAGCCATATTACAAACACACACACACACACACAATCAGCTAGTTTTTAATTGGTAAATATGCCATCCTATTTTGGAGAATGATCAAGCAAAGTTCATTTACAACAGGCAGCCACTGAATAAGAGGTAGAAGCCATCTGCTGTGTTCACCATAATCTCTCATTAACTAGCTAAAATCTCTTTTCAGTTTTACCATGCTAATATACAGATGCTAAACAAAAGAAGAGCTGGGAAATTCTAGATATAATAGCCTTACTCTTGGCCATGTGGAAACTGAAGTGAGAAGAATAAAGGATCGCCAAAATGAATTATTTGGGGACGATCTAGTTTTTCATGTGCATTCTAGCTTTTCAACAGAGCACTCTCGTTTGCCCTCTTGTGGTACTTATTTCCCGTCTTCTAATATATGTGGAATTTTCCTTAGGATTGATAGTAGCAAGAATGTAATGGCAATGTAAAATGAATCCTTGTCCTCTAGAAGTCGAGACAGGTGTCAAATATGTTTTCTAAATCCTTTTTTTTACCAACAAGCTTCACTGTCAGTTTACAACCCAGTTTTATTTCATACTTCTTATTTCCACTTCTCCAACCTGCATTTTCTAATGTCTGTAATGTCTATAATTCTTGAAATACATAGAGTATGACCCATATTTGTACAAAATGATTAAGGAACCCACTTTTCATTTGAACAAAGTCAGAAACCTACGGCAAAACCTGATTTTATTTTTTAAGGAAAATAGTGGAAGGCTCGTCTGTCTAATGCTTATTATTTGCCTTGTCCAAAGGATTCCCATGAAAATATAACAGCAAATCTAATATCTACAGAAAATTCCCCTCCACTATCAATGAAAATAGTGGTGTATCCCCATTGGGTATTAGGGCATTCGCATGTTTCAAATTTCAATTTTATAAAACTACTGTTCTATTCCTTTCTTTTCTTTTTGGCTCACTAGCTTGGATGACCCGAATTCAACAGAAAATAAGGAAAAAAGTAAGCAATTTTCTACAAAGTAATTTTGTGTCTCTTAACAGTTTAGTGATCAAGACTCATACTAATTACTGAAATAGAAAACGTTTGCAACATTTCAGTCACAGCAAAACACAAGAGAAAGAGAGAAAAGGATATGGCTAATTTGGTTGTTTTGTTCCTATTTTCTGGGGGAAGGGTGATATTTAAAAAAAATTCTATAATAAAATATTTTAACACATCAGGGTTTTTTTTTTCTATCACAGCCTTCTTTCACTTGGTGATTTGTGAAGCTGCTAGACTACAACTTCCATCACTTCTATTTTTTTTTCATACCAAGATGGGCTTTACTGTACACTGCCCCACACTTTAACAGCATAAAAACAAAGAAGACTTACACATCCCTTCTTCCTACCCATTTATTCATATATTCACTTCAGTATCACTTTTGTTTGCTTCACCTACTGTGCTTCTCAGAGGGAAATGCAAGCTCTTTTGCTTCTGAAATTGTTCAGATGAACAGCAAAAACACTCGGCTTACCTTTCACCCATGCTAGCCCAAGGATACCCATGCTTTTGAAGACTGCTTGGAAATGCCAAGGAAATTCAAATTAGTCTTGGCAAACTTGGTATCATACAATGGCTCTACAAAGTAAGTGATAGTCTTAGGAACCAATGTAATTTTTTTTAAAAAATCAGGTGTAGCCAAATGTTTTGCCCTTTCTTCACACAATTATGGCACTCAGCATTTATGGGTCATGAACTCCTAATAATATATTCTTCCAGACAACACAGCAAAGAAAATTACCACATTCCAGAGCATGGCAGTGAATTCCTTTGCCCTTATTCTCTGTGGCAAGCCCTCCTGTCTTTCCATGCCAGGCAGCTGAACTAACAATATCCCTGCCATTAGCAACCAGAGCCCAAAACTAAACTTATATATGAAGAGCAAGAGAAGATTGCTAGGATAACCTAACCCAGTGTTTTTCAACCAGGGTTCCGTGGAACCCCAGGGTTCCACAAGGGCAAGCTAGAGGTTCCACGACTTAGTAAGAAGGCAAGGCAAGTCAAGGCTGGTCCCCCCCTTCAATCCCGCCTGCTTCTGCAGCGAGGCAGCCTCTTCCTTCGTCTCGTGTCCGGCAGATCAATCATGTTCAGTAGCAGCAGCTGCCAAACAGGAAGAGGAGTGGCAGCGGCAGAGGCTTTGGTGCCGACAGCAGCAGCAACAACAACCCTCTAGCCCCTCGCTGCAGCAGCGGGGCCAAAGCATGGGCTGCAGTGGCAGGAGGAAGAAGAGGAAGAGGAGGAGGTAGAAGCAGTTGCCTCTCCAGCACCTCCGACGCGGAGCTTCCCAGTCCAGGGCCGAGGCGCACCAGGCAGTTCAAGGTTCTCTCCCGCTCCTCCTCACGCCCCCTTCCCATGCCTGCGTACACGCTGCCATGCTTGGCCAAGTGGCCAACTCATTCTCTCCATTTTCCCTGTACAGGGCACTGTAAGAGAGTGCACCCTACCACTCCCCTCATGCTCGGGGCCTGAGAAGGCAGGAGGCAGAGCAGAAGGCAATTGCTCTGGTTTTGCCTTCCTCTGACCCTCCCACTGGCCCCTGCAGCCGCCAAGAAATGGAGAGGGAAAGTGGGTGGAATGGAGCGAATGGCCTCCGCTTATTGCCCTGCTCAGGCCCAGCACTTCCAGTGAGGGTACGCGGTGCAGTCTCTCTCTCTCTCTCTCTCTCTCTCTCTCTCTCTCTCTCTCTCTCTCTCTCCCTCTCTGCTACTCCACAGCCACGGACCCCCACATGGTAGCAGCACTTTCTGGTTCTGCCTCCATCCCCTAAGGCTGCATTACTATTACTATTAGTCTTCTCATCATTGCTAACACCAATCTCCCACTTATGACTATGACTGTTAACTTGTTGCTTGTATCCTTATGATTTATATTGATTGTTTCCTGATTGCTTATTTGACCCCTATGACAATCATTAGGTGTTGTACCTCATGATTCTTGACAAATGTATCTTCTTTTATGTACATTGAGAGCATATGCACCAAAGACAAATTCCTTGTGTGTCCAATCACATTTGGCCAATAAAAGAATTATGTTTCAGCTTCAGAATGTACAGCTTAATGCAGTGTTTTTCAACCAGGGTTCCGCCAAAAATCTGATGAAACCAAAGGGTTCCCCTGAAGAAAAAAGGTTGAAAAACACTGGCCTAACCAAACATATTCTTCATCTTCATATATCTATATCAGCTCTCCCTATCTAGCACCATCCCAAAGTGTTTTGAGTTCAGATCAAAAAATTCTAATCTTGAGTAGCTTCTTCTCCAGGTAATATTGAACTACAAAATAGGGCATACAAAACTTTTGCTAGACCAATTAGAAACATAGAAACATAGAAGTCTGACGGCAGAAAAAGACCTCATGGTCCATCTAGTCTGCCCTTATACTATTTTCTGTATTTTATCTTAGGATGGATATATGTTTATCCCAGGCATGTTTAAATTCAGTTACTGTGGATTTATCTACCACGTCTGCTGGAAGTTTGTTCCAAGGATCTACTACTCTTTCAGTAAAATAATATTTTCTCATGCTGCTTTTGATCTTTCCCCCAACTAACTTCAGATTGTGTCCCCTTGTTCTTGTGTTCACTTTCCTATTAAAAACACTTCCCTCCTGAACCTTATTTAACCCTTTAATATATTTAAATGTTTCGATCATGTCCCCCCTTTTCCTTCTGTCCTCCAGACTATACAGATTAAGTTCATGAAGTCTTTCCTGATACGTTTTATGCTTAAGACCTTCCACCATTCTTGTAGCCCGTCTTTGGACCCGTTCAATTTTGTCAATATCTTTTTGTAGGTGAGGTCTCCAGAACTGAACACAGTATTCCAAATGTGGTCTCACCAGCATTCTATATAGTGGGATCATAATCTCCCTCTTCCTGCTTGTTATACCTCTAGCTATGCAGCCAAGCATCCTACTTGCTTTCCCTACCGCCTGACTGCACTGTTCACCCATTTTGAGACTGTCAGAAATCACTACCCCTAAATCCTTTTCTTTTGAAGTACAGTATTTGCCAACACAGAACTGCCAATACAATACTCAGATTGAGGATTCCTTTTCTTGAGTACAGCTCATCTGTCTGGAACCCACACTGCATATCGGACATTAATACAATTGAATGAGTCCAGAGATATTTGATGACATGAGTCCTCCACTCTTAATACCTTAGGTCCCCTGACCTGAAAATTTGGGCCTAGACAACTTAGAAGTTTGCCATTTTTTATCTGACCTATGCATAGTACATAAAATTATCCGCTACAATGTCCTACTGTCAATGAATACTTCATCTTCAACCACAACAATACACGAGAACACAGTAGATACAAACTTATGGTAAGCCGCTCCAAACTCGATTGCAGAAAATACAACTTCAGTAAAAGAGTTGACAATGCCAGGAATGCACTACATGACTGTGGTTTCTTCCCCAAACCCCCAAAATTTTAATTTTAGACTGTCTACTGTTGACCTCACCCATTCCTAAGAGGTCTTTACGGGGCATGCATAAGTGCACCATTGTGCCTGCCATCCCTGTCCTTATGTTCTATTTTATTCATATCCATTTCATGTATTCATAATTATGTTTTTATAGCTATTATCTAATACTTGCCTGATTAAGTAAACAAACAAACAAACAAACAAACAAATAATATCCTCTGAAAATTGCAATTCCATTTCATACAAAGGATATCAGGTTGAACCTAATTTACCTGGCATTTAGCCTAAATTAATCATTTTTGCTATCACACCTCCTTTCAGTGTAAATACATCTCCCCTAAATATCCAAACCCCAAAATGAGCACCAATGAACTGTAAAAACAATACAATAAAACCTATATTTTAATAAAAGCATAAAATGTTGAAGTAAAATATTCTTCATATCTCCCCTGGATTTTGTCTGCACTTACCCAAGGGAGCTATGTTGGGTAACCCTGGTGTAAATAATCACCACAGACTT
Source organism: Erythrolamprus reginae (assembly GCF_031021105.1). Classification (NCBI taxonomy): domain Eukaryota; kingdom Metazoa; phylum Chordata; class Lepidosauria; order Squamata; family Dipsadidae; genus Erythrolamprus; species Erythrolamprus reginae. The sequence continues at coordinate 96,827,143 of NC_091950.1, read as the reverse complement.
CCCAAATTATCTGTAAACCACAATATACCTCATGTTTCAAAGTTGGTCCATGAAAATAAAATTTCATTTTGTAAATAATCATGTGTGCCAAACTGAAAGGGCTGATGTAATATTTGAGCTAGAAACTGGGACATTGTGAATTCTAGTGCTGCCTTAGGCACAAAGACAACTGGGTGATTTTGTGCCACTCAATCTCTTCGCCTCTGGAAAACTCTGCCAAAAAAACCCTGCAGGGACTTGTCTAGGCAGTCACCAGTAGTCAATAATGGCTCACAAAAAAACAGAGGAAAATAAAACTGTTCCTGGGACCTATAATACAATGCTATTATTATTTTAAAAAATCTCTATTCAGGGTTAATAGAAGGAAAATTACCAAAACTAGGGGAGGTTTATTTATTTATTTATTATTTAAATTTATATGCCGCCCAATCCCATAGAACTCAGGGCGGCTTATAGCAAAAGTAAAAACAATATAAATAATTGAAACACAACAATTAAAAATGCTATTAAAAAAACCTTAAATATACCACAACAATCATGCAATCAAATATCCTAATTGAATCATATCTAGGCCAGAGTAAGATGTCAAAACTCAGGATCCGCAAGCCTGCTGGCAAAGCCCAGTCTTCAAGGCCTTTCAGAAAGCTAGTAGGGTGGGGCCAGTACAGACCTCAGGGGGTTGTTGATTCCAAAGAGCCGGGGCCACCACAGAGAAGGCCCTCCCCCACGGGCCCGCCAACTGACACTGCTTAGTCAACAGGACCCGGAAAAGACCAACTCTGTGGCTCTAATTGATCACTGGTAGGTATGCAGCAGGAGACAGTCTCATAAACTTATGTGAAGTTACTCCCAGAATTTTACATAAGCCCCCCAGTCACTTGGCAGTGAGATGGGAAATATAAATTTAATAAATGCATTAAATACACTTCTGGAATCTTTTGCTACCTTGGAGGGGGGGAAAGTAAGCAGTAAAATGTAAGCAAACAGTTAAAAGCAATACTCATGTCTCCATTGCTTCCGTTGTGCACTTTTTGTGTGCCACAGAGACCTTTTCAAGGTGTGGAAAAGCAGCAAAAGAGAAAAACATGGGGAACACCAGCAGGGCTTCCCATTTGGTAAAGACGAAGTGAGACTGCTATAATATTCTCTGCCACCTTGAAAGCTGGACTCTGTCCACTCTAACAGAATGGAAAAGGGGAGGAATATATCCCAGCAAGCTTCCTGAGAGATTGGCCATGAAATGTTCTGCCCTCAAACCTTCATAACTATTCACTTAACATAAGGGAAAGAACACAAGCTTTTTCACACAAAGGCTGAGTTTCAACCCACATGAAAGCAACATGCTTCTGGCAGTTTTACCTATTTATTTTAATCTGCAGGTTTACTCCACCCAACCCCTATTTTAGGTTAACTTCATCATTTTCCACCTATATTTTCTGACTTAACCTTGCTTTCTGGATAGATCTGAATTGATTTCTTTTTTTCCTGCCCACGCAGGCTTCATCCCTACTGGGAAAGATATTTCAAGTTTCTATGTATGGAACACAGTGGGAAAGAGTCAGAAAATAGAAGTGGGCATAATTATTAACACATGGCTTTTCACTTGAAGTTTAGTATTGACTTCCAATTTTATTTCTCGATGCCCGCAGAGGATCCCTCCTTTGGGATGGCGTCAGCAAAGATTTGACATCTGCTGACTTGCAATCACACTCTTGTCTCAGAGGAGAAGAGAAAATGGGAGGCCCAAGAACTGAGCAGTTATGCTGAGTCAGCAATAATATCTCCACCAGCAGAATACTCCCTCCCCACCACCACACAATCCTAGGAATATTGTTTCCTAAAGTTCTAGATCAGAGATGGAGAATGGAAAGATTGCTTAGCTGTGTAAATAGATTGTTACACCAAGCAGGGCTATTGAAGAAGAACTTTTGCATCTGGCTGAAGCATAGACATCAAAGAGTTATTGTTAATGGCGAGTATTCTGAGCAGAGTCAGGTTACAAGCGGTGTGCCACAAGGGTCTGTTCTGGGTCCTATTCTTTTTAATATGTTTGTGAGTGACATAGGGGAAGGTTTGGTAGGGAAAGTTTGCCTATTTGCCGATGACTCTAAAGTGTGCAATAGGGTTGATATTCCTGGAGGGGTCTGTAATATGGTAAATGATTTAGCTTTACTAGATAAATGGTCAAAGCAATGGAAACTGCAGTTTAATGTTTCCAAATGTAAAATAATGCACTTGGGGAAAAGGAATCCTCAATCTGAGTATTGTATTGGCAGTTCTGTGTTAGCAAATACTTCAGAAGAGAAGGATTTAGGGGTAATGATTTCTGACAGTCTCAAAATGGGTGAACAGTGCAGTCAGGCGGTAGGGAAAGAAAGTAGGATGCTTGGCTGCATAGCTAGAGGTATAACAAGCAGGAAGAGGGAGATTATGATCCCGCTATATAGAATGCTGGTGAGACCACATTTGGAATACTGTGTTCAGTTCTGGAGACCTCACCTACAAAAAGATATTGACAAAATTGAACGGGTCCAAAGACGGGCTACAAGAATGGTGGAAGGTCTTAAGCATAAAACGTATCAGGAAAGACTTAATGAACTCAATCTGTATAGTCTGGAGGACAGAAGGAAAAGGGGGGACATGATCGAAACATTTAAATATATTAAAGGGTTAAATAAGGTTCAGGAGGGAAGTGTTTTTAATAGGAAAGTGAACACAAGAACAAGGGGACACAATCTGAAGTTAGTTGGGGGAAAGATCAAAAGCAACATGAGAAAATATTATTTTACTGAAAGAGTAGTAGATCCTTGGAACAAACTTCCAGCAGACGTGGTAGATAAATCCACAGTAACTGAATTTAAACATGCCTGGGATAAACATATATCCATCCTAAGATAAAATACAGAAAATAGTATAAGGGCAGACTAGATGGACCATGAGGTCTTTTTCTGCCATCAGACTTCTATGTTTCTATGTTTCTAACTTTCTGGAGTAAACCAAATCTAAACACAGTAAATTTTGCTCAGACATTTAGTACTCTGGAATCAGCCTAAGAATGGCAGATGGAGAACCTATGGCACAGGTGCCACAGGTGGCATGCACAGCCATATATGCTGGCATGCAAGCTGTTGCCCCAGCTTAGCTCTAACGTGCATGTGTGTGCTGACCAGATGATTTTTGTGTCAGATAGAGGCTCTGGGAGGGTGTTTTTAGCTTCCAGAGAGCCTCCAACACATTGGGGAGGGTGTTTTTACCCTCCCCCAGCTCCAGGGAAGCCTTTGGCGCCTGGGGAGGGTGAAACACAAGTCTACTGGGCCCACCAGAAGTTGGAAAATAGGCCATTTCCGGTCTCCTGGGGGCTTCTGGAGTTGGGGAAAGCTGTTTTTGCCCTCCCCAGGCATTGAATTATGGGTGTGGGCACTCACCCTGAGAAAAAAAAGTTCGCCATCACTGTCCTATGTCGCCTCTGATGCTACTTATTGCTCTCTAGGTTCATCTCTTTAAATTGGGCTACTAGCCATGAAGAAATTCCTGGCTTTTGATTTTGGCTCAATCTCTCTCTTCTCTTCAATTTTCCCTTAATGTTTGTTAATTTGAACACTGTTACTCAGTGACCTGAGTTTTGGTATTCAGAGTTTAGATTTCATTTATGACCGTGAGATTAGCTTGATGGACTTAATATAGTAATAACCCAGCTAATAAGCTGACATTCATAATGCCAGGTCAGTAACTTCATTATTCTTCTTGTCCATTACAGTCTTGCATATGCAGTGGTATATCTCAACATTTTATTTTGGTTTCTGGTTTTCTGGCAACAATGCTGAAAGTTCAGCCATCGCAGCAACAAGTAAGAATGTTGTAAGAACAGGTTGTATGATTAGGAAATGCGCCTGTAAATTTCATGGCTTGGCTGTCATGCAAACATGGGTACATCACCCTTAAAACCAACTGGCATTCTTTTGCACAACACTGCTTTTTACAGTGGTAGAGGCTGAAGTATGAACCCCTCGCCCAGCATTATGAAATCTTGCATCCCTCTTGTCAATATGATCCTGGCATAGGTCCAATCCCTAGCAGCATCTGTACTATATTTTCACTATCCCTAAAAATGCATTATAACGAACAAGTCTGTTTCCATGGAAACAATACTGTGACTCAGTATTTGGGGGCCGGCTCTAAACATGATTATCAAGAGCAAATGCTCTAGGAGATTTAGGATACTCAAGAAATGAGTCTCTCTCTCTCTCTCTCTCTCTCTCTCTCTCTCTCTCTCTCTCTCTCTCTATCTATCTATCTATCTATCTATCTCCCCCTCCCTCCCTCATTCCCTCTCCCTCTGCTTTCCTCCTAAAAGCTGACATGGATATCCCGTATGATGTAATGCAGAGAGTAAGGTAAAGGCACATGGCTCAACTTTTTCCCCACGGTCCCAATTCAAATTCCTTCAGATGACATCGGAGCTAATGCAGCATTTGGGAATTACAAGGCAGAGTGCCAAATAATTCCCTACCAGGCTGAGAAATGAGCTTCACTCAGCCACGCTGCCAGTCATTTTTTTTTTTTGATACACTCAACGTATCTGAATAAAAGCATACTTAAAAGTTAACTTCACACTTCACACGGATCTAATGTAGCCATATCATTATCTCTGTACAGTATACTGCATTTTCAGTTACAAGATCGCTGGAGTATAGCATATGCTTTCAGACTTATGAAATAGTATATGCCACATCCTTTTAGTTGTGAATTTAAATCAGAGTATTTGTGGTGGAGGAAAAGATTTTAGCATACTTCTACATTGTACAGTCTTATTCCGGTACCAAGTCACCAACAGAGAACAATTTACTAAATCTCAGCAGTTCCTCAATAAGACTCATTACTCTTTGACAAGGGTATACTCTATTATTTTAACATTACTAGCTGTCTAAGCCTGATAAGTAAGTGTGTCTTTTTCAAAAAATGTAATTCAGTTTTGCCACATATTGGAGACACCAGTCAATTACTATACTCTTTTAGCCAATGATTTCCAAAATGACTCCAATAATATTCATATACGAGGCCCTGGTTTTCAGAATTATCAACATCCAGCATTTTCCTTACTATTAATGTTATTCCCTACTGTTTCCTATAACATTGCCTGTCTGCAGTACTGAGTGACTGACAGGTCTTAATATGAAATAACAATGAGTCTCAGAACATTTATATTATAATGCAACACCTAAATTTCAAATAATCCCTATTTGTACACATCTATAAAATATAAGATATTATTATGTTTGCTATGGCATTTATTTTGATAGCAAAACCACATGAGCTGAACTTCAGCCATTCCCAAGAATACATGAAATGGATATGAATAAAATAGACAGAATTCCCAGCCTCAATTTATCTCAAAGTCATGAAGCTGAGGTGACCAATACAGCTCTTTTCAAATATCTGGAGAGAAGCAACTTCCTTATGATAAGAAATCAGTGTAGATGTGGGAGCAGGGAAGATGGGAATTACTCTGCAAAGATACATGAATCTAAATGGGATGGTTTTATTGTTTGAGACCCCCTTGCTAAGCATAAACAAGGGGGTCTCAGCCCAAGTTTAAATCAGAGGAATCAACTTCAGTGTTTCAGTAGATGCTTTGTTTTGATAATTCTGAATCAGTTCCATAAACAGTTGTCTAATGTTAGAATTTGAACTAAGATCTCATAGTTTCTTATTGATGTTGCCCACCTCCTGGACCATATGTAACTAGAATGTATAATTCTTGCTCTGCTGTAATAATAATAATAATAATTATTATTATTATTATTATTATTATTATTATTATTATTTAATTAAAAACTGTAACTCAATGTCGTACGGACAGTTGGCGGAACAAAGCATTGCATGGCCAGTTCTTGGAGAAGATTGAAGGCAAAGTGGATAAAGAAAAGACCTGGTCATGGCTTACAAGTGGAACACTCAAAAAGGAGACAGAAGGACTAATACTGGCGGCACAAGAACAGGCCATTAGAACAAATGCTGTCAAAGCCAGAATTGAAAAATCAACAGACGATCCAAAGTGGAGACTCTGTAAAGAAACAGATGAAACAATCGATCACATACTCAGCTGCTGCAAAAAGATTGCACAGACTGACTACAAGCATAGAGATGATGCTGTGGCACAGATGATCCACTGGAACTTGTGCCGGAACTACCAGTGGCAAAGAACTGGTGGGATCATAAGCCTGAAAAAGTGATTGAAAATGAGCAAGTAAAACTACTGTGGGACTTCCGACTTCAGACTGACCGAAATCTGAAGCATAACACACCAGACATCCAGATTTTGGAGAAAAAGAAAGTATGGATCATCGACATCGCAATTCCAGGGAACAGCAGAATTGAGAAGCAGCTAGAGAAATTAGTGAAATACGAAGATCTAAAAATTGAGCCGCAACGACTCTGGTATAAGCCAGTGAAAGTGATCCCAGTGGTACTTGGCACGCTGGGCGCAGTGCCAAAGGATCTCAGCGGATATTTGAAAACCATCGGAATTGACAAAATCTCCATCTGTCAATTGCAAAAGGCTGCTTTACTGGGATTGGCAAACATAATTCGCCGCTACATCACTCAGTCTTAGGTTGTAGAGAAAGTGGTAGCACTCCAGCCTCATGTCATTGGATGAAACGGATTACCTAGACCCTTTTGAAACGGGCTTCAGACCTGGCTACAGCAAGAAACTGCTTTGATCACTTTGATGGATGATCTCAGGGGATGGGGTCATTCCTCTATCTTGGTGCTACTTGACCTCTCATCTGCTTTCAATACCATTGATCATGGTATCCTTCTGCGATGACTAAGGGAGTTGAGAGTGGGAGGCACCATGTTATGGAGGTTCTCTTCCTATCTCTCTGGATGGCCACAGTCGGTGTTGGTAGGAGGACAGAGTCGACTCCAAGACCCCTCCTTTGTGGGTGCCTGAGGGTTCAGTCCTTTCTCTTCTCTTAATTAACATCTATATAAAACCACTGGGTGAGATCATCCAATGACATGAGGTGAGGTATCAGCAATATGCTGATGACACCCATTTATATATCTCCAGTGAAGTAGAGGATGTGATGTGCCGGTGCCTGGAGGCTGTGAGGGTCTAGATGGGAGTTAACAGGCTTAGGATTAACCCTGACAAGACTGAGTGCTGTGGGCATTGCCTCCGAAAAACTATACCAACTGTACATCCTTGGTTCTGGGGGGAGGGAACCTCATAGCTAAGATTAGACCAACATTTGACAGCTGTACCTAGGGGGACTTTTGCACAAGTTCGCCTAGTGCACCAATTGCAATTCTACTTGGATCAAGAAGCTCTTCTCACAGTCACTCATTCCCTTGTCACCTCACGGATAGATTATTGCAATGTACTCTACATGGGCTACCCCTGAAGAGTGTTCCGAGACTACAGTTGGTCCAGAATGCAGTTGTGTGAGTTGTTGTGGGTGCAACTAGGTATACCCACATTACACCAATCCTCCACAAACTGCACTGGCTCCCAATTGGTCTCCAGATGCAATTCAAGGTGTTGGCCATTATCTTTAAAGCCCTACATGGCTTAGGGCCAGACTTTCTTCGAGAACGCCTTCTACCATATAGTTTCCAGTGACTAGTAAGGGCCCACAGAGTTGGTCTTCTCCGGGTTCCATCAGCTAAACAGTGTCAGCTGGCAGGTCCACTGGGGAGGGCCTTTTCTGTGGCTCCCCAAGCTCTTTAGAACCAGTTACCTCCTGAGATCTGGACCACTCCCATCCTATTGGCCTTCTGGAAAGCAGTTAAGACCTGGCTTTTCCGACAGGCCTGGGGCCATTGATCTTTTGGTGGTAACCAGCAAAATCCAGCCATGAATGTTACGCAGGGGTTTAACTGTTTGTATTGTAAATTGTTTTTAAACTGTTTTTAGATGTTTTTGTACTATTATTGAGGTTTTATATTTTTGCTGTGAGCCGCCTACAGTCCTTAGGGAACTGGGCAGCATATAAATTGAAGAAATAAATAATACAATAAATAAGTGTTTCTTTTACAGCCACAGATGTGAGGCTGTTCGTTTGTAAAACACAAATTCAGCTAGAAGTGAACAAACTATAGCTTTGCTGGCTGCCTTTACTACTAGACTGAATAACTTTGTTTCTTGAAATGAAATGCTGCTGCCCTGCAGGCATGGAATACAGTGAGCCATAAATGGCAAGAGTTAGGTTCTGATGCGGTTTTATTTTTCTCATATCCATAAGAACGGGAGGACAGAATAATACTGAATGGCTGGAAGCACGGTTGCCATACAAGAGGAAAAAGACTAGAGGTTATTGAGAAATTCTTTGGTTAAAGATAATTCAAACATCTCTGGGTTTACCAGATGCATAGAACTTAAAAGATTTGTACTGTTAAATCAATGATATTACAATCATTTTTCTGAGCAGCTGAATAATATATTTAGGAAACAAATACAATAATTAAAACAATAGTGGTGCCCCTCAAGGCAGTGTTACATAGAAACATAGAAGTCTGACGGCAGAAAAACACCTCATGGTCCATCTAGTCTGCCCTTATACTATTTCTGTATTTTATCTAAGGATGGATATATGTTTATCCCAGGCATGTTTAAATTCAGTTACTGTGGATTTATCTACCACGTCTGCTGGAAGTTTGTTCCAAGGATCTACTACTCTTTCAGTAAAATAATATTTTCTCATGTTGCTTTTGATCTTTCCCCCAACTAAACTCAGATTGTGTCCCCTTGTTCTTGTGTTCACTTTCCTATTAAAAATACTTCCCTCCTGGACCTTATTTAACCCTTTAATATATTTAAATGTTTTGATCATGTCCCCCCTTTTCCTTCTGTCCTCCAGACTATACAGATTGAGTTCATTAAGTCTTTCCTGATACGTTTTATGCTTAAGACCTTCCACCATTCTTGTAGCCCATCTTTGGACCCGTTCAATTTTGTCAATATCTTTTTGTAGGTGAGGTCTCCAGAACTGAACACAGTATTCCAAATGTGATCTCACCAGCATTCTATATAGCGGGATCATAATCTCCCTCTTCCTGCTTGTTATACCTCTAGCTATGCAGCCAAGCATCCTACTTGCTTTCCCTACCGCCTGACTGCACTGTTCACCCATTTTGAGACTGTCAGAAATCACTACCCCTAAATCCTTTTCTTCTGAAGTATTTGCTAACACAGAACTGCCAATACAATACTCAGATTGAGGATTCCTTTTCCCCAAGTGCATTATTTTACATTTGGAAACATTAAACTGCAGTTTCCATTGGTTTGACCATTTGTCTAGTAAAGCTAAATCATTTACCATATTACAGACGCCTCCAGGAATATCAACCCTATTGCACACTTTAGAGTCATCGGCAAATAGGCAAACCTTCCCTACCAAACCTTCCCCTATGTCACTCACAAACATATTAAAAAGAATAGGACCCAGAACAGACCCTTGTGGCACACCGCTTGTAACCTGACTTTGCTCAGAATACTCGCCATTAACAATAACTCTCTGATGTCTACGCTTCAACCAGCTGCAAATCCATTGAACTATCCTGTAGTGTTCTAGAACCAACACTCAAATCCATTGAACTATCCTGTAGTGTTCTAGAACCAACACTCTTCATACATAAACAATATTTGTGATAAGCAACTGTGTTCTCTTTGCTGATGATGTTAAACTATTTAACACCATTGACAATGTTGCTACCCTTCAAAAAGACCTTGATCATGTAGCAGAATGGTCAAACAACTGGCAAATTCAAATCCCAACCAACAAATGCTCTGTCTTATACATTGGCAAACAGAATCAGAATACAAAATACAAACTTGGAGGAAATAAACTTGTCAAAGACCTTGGACTTCTCATATTCAACGACCTAAACTCTAGAGCCCACTGTAACAACATTGCCAAGAAGGCACAAGAGTTGTTAATCTAATCTTATGTAGCTTTCTCTCTGGCAATATTACTCTGTTAACCAGAGCTTACAAAACCTGAACTGTATATCAGACATTAATACATTCGAAAGAGTCCAGAAATATTTCACAAGAAGAGACCTTCACTCCTCCGCTCACAATAAAATACTTTATTCTACCAGACTTGAATTACTGGAATTAGACAATTTACAACTATGTCACCTCCAAGCTGATCTAAATGTAGTTCATAAAATCATATACAAAAATGTGCTTTCTGTTAATGATTACTTCACCTTCAACTGCAGCAATACACAAGTACATAATAGATTCAAAATAAATGTAAACTGATCCAAACTCGACGGCAGAAAATACGACTTCAGCAATAGTGATCGATGCCTGGAATGCACTACCTGACGCTATGGTTTCTTTCCCGGACTCCAAAAACATTAACCCTAGACTGTCTATAGTTTGTAAGAGGTGTGCATAAGCGCAACACTATGCCTACCATCCATGTCCTATTGTCATCTTTTATCATTACATTTTTTATTCACACCACATAGATTCAGATATGAACATAGAGTGTCTGATTTCGGTTCAAGACAAAAAATTTAAAATATATGTGCATTGTTCCATACTGAGAATATTCCCAACAGCTGAATATTTATACTTCATACTTTCTTACAGGAAAGTATTATAAGTATCCTTGTATCCTCAGAATCCGTTATGAATCTTTTGATTTTTTGTACTTTAAAAAGGATGGTAGGATCAGAGAAAGGGTAATTCTAATGGAAATACTGTATTGCAATATCCTTTACATTAACATTCTGTCCAATCCACAACAGTTAGTGTATCATTATTACTATTATTGGAACTGTTTCTTTTTTTAAAAAATCTTTATTAAATTTTATTAACACAGTAAAAAGAAGTCAATAATGTATATGGGTTGATATTCATAACAAGTAAGGTCATGGTCATATTGGTATTATTAAAAAGCATATAATATATAATAGATATAAAATATATAGTTGTATTAATATTATTGATAATAAAGAAGAAAGGGAAAGAGAAGAAAAAGGGAAAGCATGAAGGAAATGGAACGATAAGAAAGATAGAAGGAAAAAAGAGGGAAGAAGGGAAGAAGATATCGGAGAGGGAAGGAATATGAAGGAAAGAAGGGGGAAGGTTGGGGTAATAGAGTCCTTTTAGCCATTGGCTAGGATCATGAATATTTACAACGTCCGTTACCATGAATATTTCAGCTTATGAATCAAGCTATTTCATATGATTTTGTTGCAGCAAAAATGAGTTACCAGTCAAGGGAATGGAGACCAGAAGGAGATTGAGTAACTCCAGTATGCATCAGGTTCAAAAGATAGAAAAGCAATGTCTGAACAATCTGCCTCTTTAGGCAAGGATCTTTTATATCCTTGTACACTTTTGGGATGAGCATGGCGTGTCACAGTATTGACCAATAATATGTACTTATTGCTTACGTTGCTATAAAAAGATACAAAGGTGAAACTATCCAGTTAGCAGCAAATATCATGTTGGTACCATGTAAAGATAAAGGAATGCGGTAAAAAGCGCTTACATGGTGGAAACAAAAGAGAACATAGGCAAAGTACATGTGATATGTTATATGGCAGCGGTAGTCAAATATATACACCCTCCATTAAATCTCTTACTCTCAACAACATTTTTATCTGCCTGGTAGATGATGATTTAAATTTCTATAGCTATTCACACTGCATAGATTCAGATATGAACATTTTATTTATTTATTTATTTATTTAGTTAGTTAGTTAGTTAGTTAGTTAGTTAGTTAGTTAGTTAGTCCAATACACAATGAGGGTTTTAGTGGGTATATATCAATATACACATAGTAAAATACATGATGAAGGTTATAGAGGAGATACTCATAGTAAAATATATCTAAGAAATAATAGAAAAGAAGATATAGGAATAGAATATATCAATGAAAGAATAGAAGAAGAGATATAGGAATAGAAGAAAGGTATAGGAGATATAGGAGAGCAATAGGACAGGGGATGGAAGGCACTCTAGTGCACTTGTAGTCGCCCCTTACTGACCTCTTAGGAATCTGGATAGGTCAACCGTAGATAATCTAAGGGTAAAGTGTTGGGGGTTTGGGGATGACACTATGGAGTCCGGTAATGAGTTCCACGCTTCGACAACTCGGTTACTGAAGTCATATTTTTTACAGTCAAGTTTGGAGCGGTTAATATTAAGTTTAAATCTGTTGTGTGCTCTTGTGTTGTTGTGGTTGAAGCTGAAGTAGTCGCCGACAGGCAGGTTGTTGCAGCATATGATCTTGTGGGCAATACTTAGATCTTGTTTAAGGCGTCTTAGTTCTAAGCTTTCTAGGCCCAGGATTGAAAGTCTAGTCTCATAGGGTATTCTATTTCGAGTGGAGGAGTGAAGGGCTTCTGGTGAAGTATCTTTGGACATTTTCAAGGGTGTTAATGTCTGAGATGCAATATGGGTTCCAAACAGATGAGCTGTATTCGAGGATGGGTTTGATTTCGGTTCAAGACAACATTTTGAAATATATGTGCATTGTTCCATGCTGAGAATATTCCCAACAGCTGAATATTTATACTTCATACTTTCTTACAGGAAAGTATTACACATATGCTTGTATCCTCAGAATCCATTATGAATCTTTTGATATTTTATACTTTAAAGTTGGTAGGATCAGAGAAGGGGTAATTGTAATGCAAATATGGCAATATCCTTTACATTAACATTCTGTCCAATCCACAACAGTTAGTGTATCATTATTACTATTATTGGAATTGTTTCAAAATATTTCAGCCTATGAATCAAGCTATTACATATGATTTTGTTGCAGCAAAAACAAGTTACCAGTCAAGGGAATGGAGACCACAAGTAGATTGAATAATTCCGGTTCGCATCAGTTTCAGAAGATAGAAAAGCAATGTCTGAACAATCTGCCTCTCCATAAAAAAGATACAAAGGTAAAACTGTCCAATTAGCAGCAAATATCATCTCGGTACCATATAAAGATAAAGGAAGTTAACAGGATGCAGTAAAAAGCGCTTACATGGTGGCAACAAAAGAGAACATAGGCAAAGTACATGTGATATGTTATATATTAAGGTAGTCAAATATATACACCCTCCATTAAATCTCACCTTTCCGTGTCCTCTACTTAACATGTTACCTTTAGCCAAATCCAAAGAGATAAGCGATCTTGAGTACACGAATATGAAGTATGCAATATCAGTTTATAGATCAGTTTATAGAAATAAAAAAATTTAATTTAACTGTTGCATCAATGTGCATATAATTATAAACAATTCCACTTTTTCAATCTGACCCTTGGTACTCGTGACCAAGGAATTGTTGTGGATATTCTCAGCGTGGAACAATTCACATGTATTTCAAAGCTTTTCCTTAAACTTGAAATCAAACAATTCATGCTCATTCCTGATCTTAGGGACAAAATTTTAAGAGTTCAAATTGTCTGTGATCAGTACCTAGTGTCACAATATGTATGCATTCCAATTCTTCTGGCATTGGATGGAGCTAATTAAGTTCAGGATACATAGGAAGGATATGGGAGTACAGTTTGAAAACTAAAAGCAATTGTGCATTTTTGTTTGTTGAACTCTTGATGGAAATTAATCAATAATGCTAAGTACTAAGTAGAAATTTCCTGATAGTTAGAACAATTAATCAGTGGAACAATTTGCCTCCAGAGGTTGCAAATGCTCCAACACTGGAAGTTTTTGCGAAGATATTGGCTGTGTTTTTCAACCATTTGGTGTCATCAGATTTCTGGCGGTACCTGTACCTGTACTGTTTATGTCCCTTAAAGGCGAACCCCCAATTTTTTTCAATCTAAAAAACATCAGGCGATTGGTCAGTAACGTCAGCTTCATCTAATTTTCATTTTTTAATAAATCGGTCCATGTTAGCGGTAAATCTGTATAGTCTGGAGGACAGAAGGGAAAGGGGGGACATGATGGAAATATTTAAATATGTTAAAGGGTTAAATAAGGTTCAGGATGTAAGTGTTTTAATAGGAAAGTGAACACAAGAACAAGGGGACACAATCTGAGGTTAGTTGAGGGAAGGATCAGAAGCAGCGTGAGAAAATATTATTTTACTGAAAGAGTAGTAGATGCTTGGAACAAACTTCCAGCAGATGTGGTTGGTGAATCCACAGTCGCTGAGTTTAAACATGCCTGGGATAAACATATATCTATCCTAAGATAAAACACAGAAAATAGTATAAGGGCAGACCAGATGGACCATGAGGTTTTTTTCTGCCATCAATCTTCTATGTTTCTATGCATCCCTGAAAAAGGGACTTATCAGTGGTGGCTCCTTCTTTATGGAACATCATCGCCCCAGGAATACAATTCCTCCTCGCCTTGTTGCTTTTCCAAAAGGCCCTTAAGACATGATTTTGTCAGGTCATCTGGGGACCTTGAATAGAGATGGAACCAATGAAGTAGTTGACCTGAGTGTGTTGTTGCTAGCATCGGTGAGGCATAGTTTTATGTTGTAGCTTTTAATGTTGTAAACCACCCAGAGTCACTGGGATATGGGCAGATATACCAGTATGGGCACAATCTGAGGTTAGTTGGGGAAAACTTCAGAAGCAATGTTAAGCCGACGGTTGTCAAAGGTGGAGCTGCTGCCACCGCAGCAAACAGCGGCCAAAAGTCAAAGCTGAATCATGCCGAAAAGGCAGCTGAGGGCTTCTTGGTGCACTTCTGAAACCTTCCTTAGAACTACACTTCCCAGGATACCGTGCGTGGGAGGGGAGGCGGTCGGCCGCAGTGGGACTGTGACTTCGATGCAGTGCCCGAATAAGTGTTCTGGGAGGGAGAGGAGGTAAAAGCAGAGTAAGGCAATGAAAGCCCAGACCTGAGGTGGAGAGGGTGGTGAGGGTTGCTGCTGCTGCATGATATGGTCCTGGTCAGGGAGGGCTGGTTCATTAAGTTGCGGAATCCCTGGTTGGCCCTTGGGTTCCGCGGAATCCCAGTTGAAAAACACTGGGCTAACTATTTGTCTGAAGTGGTGCAGAGTTTCCTACCTAAGCAGTGGGTTGCACTAAAAGACATCTAAGACCTCCCTTCCAACTCTGTTATTATATTCTATTCTAAATGGTTGGTATTGCTTCAAGCTCAGAATAATTTGATTATTATATTTTATGTTCCTTTGTTGTAAGAAAGAGTTAGGGATGGTGAATCAAAGAAAGGAACTATCATAATTTGAAATCTGAAGAAAATGAGCTAGCTCAATTTTAAAACTTGCCTCTTCACTGTCTACAATGTAGCTTCTAAAAACAAACATATAGAAATGAAAAGATAACCAAAGAGTACATCATTGAAAAGTGCCATTTCAAAGTTCATCAGATAGATGCCTATGCAAGTTTGCAATTGGTGAACAGAAGAAGTATATTCTTCAATGTTTTACCAAAGTAGATTTCAGTTTTGCATTATACTACCTGGTACAGATGATGCTCTTAATTTATTTGCTGGTTTTTCTCAAAAATTATGTCCCAAACTAAGATAATTTGTTTATCTCGGTTTAGCTGCAGAAAAAACAATGACTGCCTTAAATTGACATAAATTGTTTCAACTCCTACTCTCAAAATAATGCTATAGAGCACTGCACACCAAGACAACTAGACACAATTAGTTTTTTCCTGAATACCATCACTCTGCTAAATAAATAATTCCCTCACCACTATCAAACTATTCACTGAGGCTGCATTGCTATTACTATTGGTCTTCTCATCGTTCCTATCACATATCTCTTCCCACTTATAACTGTATGACTGTTGCTTGTATCCTTATGATTTTTATTAATATTGATTGTTTACTTATTTGTACCCTATGACCGAGTCCTCAGAGAGGGGCAGCATATAAATCAAATTAATAAATAAATGACAATCATTAAGAGTTGTACCTCATGATTCTTGACAAATGTATCTTTTCTTTTATGTACACTGAGGGCATATGCACCACAGACAAATTCCTTGTGTGTCCAATCACATTTGGCCAATAAAAAATTCTATCCTAGTCTATTCTATTCTAAAAAAATCATTTTTGGTGAGTGTGCATCCCACATATGTAAAAGTATAGAAGTCACAGATAAATCTGCAAGGGCAGCAGCTTCTCCTCTTTTATTCACCCCAATATTTCCTTGCCTGGAGCTTTTTTTCCCCCCTTACTGAGTTGAGTTCTAGAGACAGAAGCCAGATTGCTTGTGAGGAAATGTTTCCATATACCTATAAACAGAAAAGTACAGGTGAGGAACATATTAACCCTCACTTCCCCAACTTCCTCCGCAAGAATAACCCATTTTATTATGAGAGAGAACTTTTGCATTCTTTGTAACATCTAGTATGTGTGGTTTAATGGAAAAAAGGATTTACGGATGATAACTGTGGTGAGGGGGGCGTTTGCCCAGGTTTGCCTGGTGCACCAGTTGCGGCCCTATCTGGACCGGGACTCATTGCTCACAGTCACTCATGCCCTCATCACCTCGAGGTTCGACTACTGTAATGCTCTCTACATGGGGCTACCTTTGAAAAGTGTTCGGAAACTTCAGATCGTGCAGAATGCAGCTGCGAGAGCAGTCATGGGCTTACCCATGTCTCACCATCACTCCGCAGTCTGCATTGGCTGCCGATCAATTTCTGGTCACAATTCAAAGTGTTGGTTATGACCTTTAAAGCCCTTCATGGCATCGGACCAGAATATCTCCGAGACCGCCTTCTGCCGCACGAATCCCAGCGACCGATTAGGTCCCACAGAGTGGGCCTTCTCCAGGTCCCGTCAACTAAACAATGCCGGTTGGCGGGTCCCAGGGGAAGAGCCTTCTCTGTGGCGGCACCGGCTCTCTGGAACCAACTCCCCCCGGAGATTAGAACTGCCCCTACTCTTCCTGCCTTCCGAAAACTCCTTAAGACCCACCTTGGCCGTCAGGCATGGGGAAACTAAACATCTCCCCTGGGCACGTTAATTTATACATGGTATGCTTGTGAATGTGTTTGCTATTACATGGGGTTTTTCTTAAATCGTTAAATATTTTAATTAATTGCATTGTTGTGACTGTTTTACTTGTTGTGAGCCGCCCCGAGTCTTCGGAGAGGGGCGGCATACAAGTCCAACTAATAAATAAATAAAATAATAAATAAACACAGCAGCGTTCCAATATCTCAGAGGTTGACACAAAAAACACAGGGTCAACCTATTCTCCAAAGCACCTGAAGGCAAGACAAGAAGTAATGGAGAGAAACTAATCAAGGTGAGAGCCAATCTAGTATTAAGGAGAAATTTTCTGACAGTTAGAACAATTAATTAAAGGAACCACTTGCCTTCAGAAGTTGTGGGTGCTCAGTGCAGGTTTTAAAGAAGAGATTGCACAGCCATTTGTCTGAAATGGTGTAGGGCAGTGATGGTGAACCTCTTTTTCCTTGGGTGCCAAAAGAGCATAGGTGCATGCTATTGTGCATGCCAGAGTGTCCACACCCATAATTCAATGCCTGGGGAGGGCGAAAAAAGCTTTCCCCACCTCCTGGAGGGCCTCTGGAGGCAGGAAACAGCCTGTTTCCCAACTTCTGGTGAGTCCAGTAGGCTTGCGTATCACCCTTCCAAGGCTCCAAAGGCTTTCCTGGAGCTGGGGGAGGGTAAGAATGCCCTCCCCCCAGAGGATCTCTGGAAGCCAATAACACCCTCCCAGAGCCTCTGTGCAAGCCCAAAATCAGCTGGCCAGCACACACGTGCATGTTGTAGCTGAGCTAGGGCAACAGCTTGCGTGCCAGCAGATATGGCTCTGTGTGCCACCTGTGGCACCTGTGCCATAGGTTCGCCATCACTGGTATAGGGCTGACTGTTTGAGCAAGGGCTGGACTAAAAGAACTCTAAGGTCCTTTCAACTCCATTATTCTGTTACTTTGTTAGTAGGATTAGTAGACCTCTAACATAGGAAAGTTTGTTCAAGATGTGCAACACTTGGGATGTATCCAATACTAAATCTTGTGTAATAGGCAAACTGAAACAAATATTGAAACAAATATTTATAGCCTCAAGCATCCCTCTGCATTGGCTATGCTATTCTAGGCTGCTTGAAACTGCATTTCAGCAACATTCTAAGGGCCACAGGGACTGGCTTTGATTTATAGTAATGAAATAACTACTGTACTAAAAGCTAGCAATTGCTCCATGGGATAGAATTTACTCACAGTTCTATAGGTCTTAAGAATATAAATAATCTATTAACTTAACCATCAACTTGTCTCTTTCTCATACTCAGTCTATCTTATATATACAGCTTCTGATTTTTCCTCAATTTACCCTTGACAACACAACAGAGCATTCTGTTAAGTGTTTATTGAAAAGGTCCCACAATTATTTTCAATTGTTGTCAACAGACTGCTTTGAATTAAGAATCTTCTTTCTACAGTATTGAGAAAAAGAGTGTTTCACAGCCTGAGTATTAAAGATGAATGCACTTCCTAAGCTTTTTACCAGTCAGAATGATTGATTGATTGATTAATTGATTTATTTATTTATTTATTTGTTGTTTGTTTGTTTTTCTATGCCGTCCAACTCCCTAGGGACTCAGCGCATCTCACAACAAAAATGAACATTAATCAGTATGAAAACATTTTAATTTAAAATAATTGCAGCCATCCAATTCATGAGCCAACCTCACTAGTCATCCCCCCACACCTCCGAGGCCAATGTAGCAAATAGGCTTTCACTGATGCATAAGCTACAGCAATGCACTGAACATGGATTTTTTTATATAGGTGAAAACCAAATTTCAAAACATTATAGCAGTTTTCCAACTGGATGGGTCGAAACTAACTTCTCACATCAGTACTTATCACTGGCTCCATCATATTTGGGGGCTCAATTCAAGGAGCTCTTTTAATTTGGTCCTAGTTTGGAAACAGGAACAGGCTGTGCCTTGTCATATCTTCCTCCCTGGATTTTGAGATCTTCAGATGACTTTTTCTGAATGTCCCTACTGAACTTGGTAGAGCAGTTCTTGAGAAGAAAAGCTCCTCTTCAGGTTGTGGAATGTTTTTCCCAGAAATATGTACTTGGCATCTATCTGGGTTAGTACGATTTCAAGTAAACATCTGTATTTTTCCAACATTTCTGCTCTTTCACCTTTAAAGCAATTTTACTATCTGCTACTTCTAAAGCAATACTTCTGGATTTTACTTTTCATTTCTTGTTTAAGAGCTTTGTTAATCTATCAACCTTTAAAATCCAAAATAAAATGTCAATAAGAAGTCATATTTATTTCACCTCCTCCTTGGGACATTTTGGCATTTGTGTTGATGGAACAAAATCTTGAAAAATAAACCGAACTGTGGAATTTGATTTACTCTAACTATGAATAAAATATATTTACACTACTCCAAAGTTTATAAAAACAGTTCATTTAAAAACCATAGAGTTTTTAAAATCACTCTTTGCCCTAACTATCTTTTTAGGAGTCATTGTATGTCTTTTTGCATTTTGGTTCTTATTTTACAGATTTAATTTACAATCATTAAATTATTAAATCATTAAACCATCATGAACAGCTGATATAACAAATTTAAGTAGTTTTGTTAGTACAAATAGAACTGCTATCATGAATGGAAATAGATTAGAAAGTGTACATTTCCAGGGAAATACCCTACCTGCAAAATATTTTTTTCCTTCTGAAAGCTAGAACTAGCCAGCAAAGTCTGAAAACCTGCTGTGTTAGAGGGGGAGGGAATGAATAAGAACATTTTCATTCACTTGAAGCCTGCTCAGTTTCAAGCCTTCTCTAAATCCTCTTTTTGCAAGATGAAACCCATCTTTTAGATGGGTAGAGATTACAGATGGCACAATCTTAATCAGTGACACAGCCTCACTCTCTAGGAAATGGAATGGGACATTTCAGTTCCTACCCTGGGGCGTACCTGCTTCTCTGCCATGGTTCCTCCTCTGGAGATTCTGTTCTAGCTTTTCTCCTGACACCCCTCACCCATCCATTCACCCTGGCCAATGGGCCATGGCCCCTCTGGACTATATGCTCAGCACAGGCACAGCCCATTTGCCGAAACAGGTTTCATCATGGGCTTTGCCCCGACCAGGATAGTTATCCCCCAACCAATCGGCGAGCTGCCAATGTTGGCAGTCAGAAACCACAGAAGAATCAATCATAGTGATGGTGGGGTTTGAAAGAGGTGGTGCAGCCAAATAGCTTTAGGAAAGCCAAATGCTTGTTAGAAGAAGGAGAGGAAGCTCCCCTGCACTTGATCTTACTTCCCTGATAATGAATGGGAAGGGAAGAGTGGGGGTGGGGTATGTATGCCGGCTTCATCAAAAGGGAAGGGGGAAAGAGAGAGAGAAGGGAGAGGAGAGGAGAGGAGAGAAGGGGGGAGGGGGAGGGAGGAAAGAGGAAAGGTTTGAAGGGAGAAAAGAGAGAGAGAGAAGGGGGGAAAAGAAAGAAAGAAAGAAAGAAAAAAGAATTGGAAGAAAAAGAGAAAGAAGGAAGGAAGGAAGGAAAGAGGAAAGAGTTGGAAGAAAGAGAGAGAGAGAGAGAAAGAAAGAAGGGAAGGGAATTAGGGAGGGAGAGAAAAAGAAGAGGAAGGACCACAAACCCTGGCACTAGATGCAGCTTCAACAGCACAGCAATCCAGGGTTGGAAGGAACCTGAGGTCATACCTCCTGTTCCAGCAGGAGACCTAATATTATCTTGGCTACCTGCCCCCTCCCCCCCAAACAAAAAACTCCTTTGGATGAAGCTGGCATACTTAATTCCCCCTACCCTTTTGCCCCAATACTGGGGAAGGGTTAGGCTTTCCTCTAAATAGCAGAATATTGTTTAGGTTAATCCAATGCTGTATAAAAAAATTATCCGTCTTATCTGCAACAACAGCTTTACCTGTTGCACCATATAAATTAAATCACCTGGATTAAATACCATTCTCTTTTCTTTGGGTGCCTGCTATTATTTAAGAGCACAGAGTTGCTGTCCTTTCAGTGAAATCTTTAATGATTTCACAGATCCCCCCCCCAAAAAAAAATAATATGGGTGTATCTCATCCATACAAAAACTTGCTTCTACAAATGGATTGTTGAAAGGCATACATTTTTTCCTTCTGATTTTTCAAAATTAAACTGGGAAACTATTAGGACAATTTGGAAATTAACACAGGAAAAATCCTAAATTAGCAGAGAAAGAACTTTAAATAGAGAATAAGACATTAAGAGGTTGGAATTCTGGGTTCCAGTTGTTACTCTAATAGAAACATAGAAACATAAAAGATTGACGGTAAAAAAAGACCTCATGGTCCATCTAGTCTGCCCTTATACTATTTCCTGTATTTTATCTTAGGGTGGATATATGTTTATCCCAAGCATGTTTAAATTCAAGTCACTGTGGATTTACCAACCACATCTGCTGGAAGTTTGTTCCAAGCATCTACTAATCTTTCAGTAAAATAATATTTTCTCACATGGCTTCTGATCTTTCCCCCAACTAACCTCAGATTGGGCCCCCTTGTTCTTGTGTTCACTTCCCTCCTGAACCTTATTTAAGCCTTTAACATATTTAAATGTTTCGATCATGTCCCCTTTCCACTCTGTCCTCCAGACTACACAGATTGAGTTCATTAAGTCTTTCCTGATAAGTTTTATGCTTAAGACCTTCCACCATTCTTGTAGCCCGTCTTTGGACCTGTTCAATTTTATCAATATCTTTTTGTAGGTGAGGTCTCCAGAACTGAACACAGTATTCTAAATGTGGTCTCACCAGCACTCTATACAGCGGGATCACAATCTCCCTCTTCTTGCTTGTAATCATCTCTAGAAATAAGAAGTGGCATTATAGAACCTGGGGGAGGGAAGCAGCAGCCTCAAGACCCCGAATTCCAGCCAATCCTATTTCTAGCTCCAAACAAAACTAGAACTTTTATCACCCGTCAAAGCCTGAGAAGAGATCCATATCTTTCAATATCCCCCCCCCCAACACTGTTCTTCTACATTACAAGGCCAACCAAAAAATTTCTACTTAGAATTAGAGTCAGTCCACAGCCCTGGGTGAACAAAGGCAGAGTTCTATGACTGACGATCCTTTTTTATGATTTCCCCGCCTGTGCATTGATGTACTTATAGCTACTTCTCACAACTCCCAAACCTGTAAGTTAATTCCTTCCAGCCCAACACATTAGACCATCAGGTTTCCCTGAGCCATAGTTTGAGAATTGGGTGGCATACAAATCAAAATTTATCAGTCAATCATTACAGTTACCTATAGTTCGCTGCATGCCCTACCATCACGCTAAAAAAGAAAGGATGGTAAGAGATTTCTCTTCTTTTCTATTCTTATGATGCTTGCGCAAAGCAGCAGTTTCAGATTATTTTTTTCCCACAGGGACGAATAAACCCACCCGGCGTTCAGTTGGAAAGATTGTGCACTATTAGCCCGTTAGATGGACAGATCCCTTAAAGGTTAACACACGACCGTTTCTCCCCACTTTACACCTTGGGTAATCGGGTGCCCGAAGAGAGGCGGTGGTGGTGGGAACTCTCAACCAGCAAAGCTGAAGTCCACAGGAATGTCTGTTAAGGCTAAGGGCGGGCGGCTGTTTTGGGCTACCCCGAAATAGCGTTTTGCAGAGCGGAAAAGTGAACCTTCCCGCGGGGCGTCCAGCCACCGACCCAAGATGTTGGGGATCGCCCGTGTGGAAACCGCATCGCTTCCCTCCCCTCGCTTCTCTAAGCGATTCAGTTTCAAAGCCGGCAACGGGTTGGGGGGGAGAGGGAAAAAAACGCCCCAGAGCAATAGCAATGGCACTTAGACTTATATACCGCTTCATAGTGCTTTTACAGCCCTCCTTAAGCGGTTCACAGAGTCAGCATATCGCCCCCCCCAACGATTCGGCTCCTCATTTTTACCCACCTCGGAAGGATGGAAGGCTGAGTCAACCTTGAGGTAAGCCAAGAAGAGCGGCTCCGGTGCTTTCCTCCTCCACCCACCCACCCGGCAAAGGGGACTTAAAGCTTCGCCCCCTTCACGCCTTGCTTTCCCAGTCACATATAACTACCTTCAAAAACGCGGGGCTGCCTCAGACGCAGCGGCGGCGGTGGCGGGTGCCCGCCTCATCTCTCCAGAGGTTCCCAGCCAGAGACCGTGCCTTGCATCTCTCTCCCTCTCTCTTCCGTCCGCTCCTCAAGCTCCCTCTGTCCCAGCGAGCGGCAGTGGCGAGCGAACCTCTCTCTCTCTCTCCTCGCGGAGCTGAGCTCTCGCTCTCGCCAACAACCCCCCCGTCTTTTTTTTTTTCGCGCGCGCACGCGCGGCCAGAGCTATTGCTTCTCGCTCGACCTGCCCCGGCCGCGCGCTTTTTTCGCCTTCTCTCTCTCTCTCTCTGCAGCGCCGGTCCCGGCTGCCCTCGCTTCTTTCCCGCCCTCAGATGGCGCGGCGGGGAGAATGGAGGGGTGCCTTGGGGGGTGGGGGAAGATGAGGGGCGGGAGAGAAGGAAGCGCGCTTCGCGGTCGCCGTGTCGGTCCCGAAAGGCTGGAGAGGAGCGAGAGAGGGAGGGAGGGGGAAAGACCTCACTTTTCTCCTCTTTTGGCGGAGCCGAGTCCGTCTGCAGAAGCGGCTACCTAGAGAAGTCCCTCAACGCTCTCCCTCCCTCCGGCGGTCTGAGGGATTTGGGCCTCTCTGCTTTGTTTTGACCAGAGCATAAGTCTGGGTTTTGTTTTTTTGTTTCACTGCTCGGGCTCCCCCTCAAACGGCAAAGAAGCCGTTGAGGCGCTTGAAGGGAGCTCCTTTAGGGGAGCCAGATCTGCGGCAGGAGCGGTTGCCGGCCCCTCCCGCGCTCCTTCTCCAGGGTCAGCGCGCAGCTCTCCATTTCTCCTCTGCCTTTAATTGGTTAAAATGGGAAATGAAGGGGGGGAGACTCCCTTTGGGCCTCTCCTCTGCAGCTTTTTTCCCCCTTCTCTGGCGCGAGGAATTTGGCGCGAGGGAGGTGCGCAGCGGATCACTTCGAGTCCCCAGGTTCGTTCGTTAGCGAAGGTCCTCCTCGGACGCGAAGCTGCACGGTGGCCGCGCGCTTATCCAACCAAACTTTGATATTTCCAGATGGCCAAACCTGACGGGATTCTCTCCCACTTAAAGGCGCCGACGGGCTTTATTAAATGCCGCTGGGAAGATTTGCGGTTTAGTCGCTCTCACAAGCCCGCTCGGTTGTACTTGTACGCGAAGAGTTGCGACTGGCCGCCAGAGGTCGCTCTCTTAATCGTTGAACAATTTCCCATATTTTTAATTTTTTTAAAAAAAAAAGTCGACACTGGGGAACGGTTTGTGTGCCGGCTACTGTTCCCGCGGATGCTTCAAATGTCTGTAATTTTCCAGCTCCCAGATAGAAATTCTTGCATATGCACTTCTCCAGGCCTTCAGGAGCTATGGAAAGAGTCCTGAGGCGCACTCAAAACACTTCTCTCCCCCCCCCAACCCCTAAAACTTGGATTAAACATATTAGCCATGCTTCTTTGTGAATCTAAAAAAAGGGTAGGAGATTATTACTAGGGTCGCCCAGAAAGTAATGCACCACATTTTTTCTTCAATAATTATTTATTGAGCACAATGAAACTTATACACAAGAAAGAATGATGTTTCTTCTACACTCCCTATTTTTCCACGTAATCTTCTCGTTCTATGGCCTTCCTCCAGCGAGGCACAAAGGTGTGTATGCCCTGTTGGTACCACTCCTTATTCTGTTCACTAAGCCATTTGCATTGTAAAGGCCTCATCCTATGTGCCCAGCGTCTAACCATACTACTTCTGTTGACTGCAGATTCTCCATAACTACACAAACATTTATGAATGTTCCCAACAGAAATTCAATGACGAAACACTGCTTGTAACGTACATTACTCAGAGACGGCATTTCGAAACACTGCTGCAGCTATGCTCTCTGTCTGAAAAAATGCAAAATTTACACACACACTCCTGACAAATCAAATAACGTATATCTAAAGTTTTGCATTCATACCACTATTGTAGGCTAGAAAAAAAATGTGGTGCAATACTTTCCGGGCGACCCTCATATTTTTTAAATTGATACTTGTTGAACAGACGGTTTATCTTTTTGTGTGTGAAGGAAGTCTATTATTTTGCATTTGCAACTGTATGTGGAACACACAAAATAAAATTTAATACAAAATAAAATGAGAGGGCCTGAGATTACAAGATGGGATACCAGAGGTACAAATCCAAGTTCCTTTGGGTGAACCATCTTTCCCAAATCATGAATTGATTGTCTCAGTTTTCATTTGCCTAGTAAGCTTAGCTACCTTGGATGACCAGAGGGGAAGCTTTAAAACAGTGTTCAGATGGTTTCTCATCTCACGGGCCATGTAGCTTTAGAATTTGCTTAGTTTGAAATTGGAGAAGCCATTTCTTCCTACAATTTAACAAGCATGTGAAGATTCCTTTTCCTGTGACCTTAACTGAACCCTTTTGGTATTCTGCAGTCAATGTTGGAAACAGATTTATTTTTCCTCCAACATCTTCATAAAACCTGCAGTACTGCTACTGTTAGTAAACACGCACCATTTTATTCCATTTCAGGCAAAGAAACCCTGCATTATCAGGGTTTCTAGAAATCAGGGTTTCTAGAAATGAAAACACTCTTCTGTATCCCACACCGTAAAAGAAAAGCAAAACTCTTCAAACATTTTCATAGCTACCTCTTAAAAAATGAATCATGGAATGGTGGGGACCTTGAAGATCAACTCCCTATCCAGTGTCATAATCTCAGACCATTTATTTATTTATTCCCCAAAATAGGCCCGATGAAGGTAAAGGCTGTATATATAGGTTTCTCAGCTGCATTCATAGAAAAGGACAAGGTTATTTGTGAAGACTCGATGATGCTCTCAAATTTGGCAATATCACATTCCTCTTCTTTAGAATAGAATAGAATTCTTTATTGGCCAAGTATGATTGGACACACAAGGAATTCCTCTTTGGTGCATATGCTCTCGGTGTACATAAAAGAAAATATACATTTGTCAAAATCATGAGGTACAGCACTTAATGATTGTCATAGAGTTCAAATAAGCAATCGGGAAACAATATTAATTGTAATGATACAAGCAACAAGTTACACTCATACAGTCATAAGGGGGAGGAGATGGGTGATAGGAACAATGAGAAAAATTAATAGTAATGCAGCCTTAGTGAATAGTTTGACAGTGGTGAGGGAATTATTTGTTTAGCAGAGTGATGACGTTCCGGGGAAAAATGTTCTTGTGTCTAGTTGTCTTGGTGCGCAACGTTTTGAGGGTAGGAGTTGAAATACTTTATGTCTAGGATGCGAGGGGTGTGTAAATGTTTTCATTGCCGTCTTTCTGTGCAGTCAACTGAAGTTCTAAGTTTATATATTCCCTCCTTCATTCCCTCTTAGTTTGTAATGCTAGACCATCTAGGTTTTCTTGACTATAATATTGACTGAAATTGACTTCAGGATAAAGGTTACATGGTTTACAAATAAGTGCTCCCCTCTTTGCAATTACCTCTGTGTACACAATTACCTCTTTGCAGACAGTCAAAAGCACTTGTTCCAGAAAAAGTGTCTAGACCTCTTAGTATAAATATATTTGATACATCTTACTTGAAAGAGCAGAAAAAGGCAGGCATGAGTGTGCGCAACAAAGAGAAGAGGAAAGAGCTTGCTATTTATTTTTATTATATTTATTTTTTTTAAAAAAAAATACTGTCTTTATTACTTTATAAGTAACTCAAGATGGTGAATATAATACTCCTCATGTCAAGTGAACTGTATCCCTAAGAGATTTGGAGAACTCCGTTATAACTGCAGATCAGCATCTTTTCATCATCCTATTTCTAGCTGAGATATTTGGAAATTTCTTACTCCCAAGTTTCTGGAATGCAAATTGCTTTTCTAAGAAGGCATTATTTATTCCAACTGAAAAAAAGTGATATATTATGTATACGTGGGTTTCCTCTTGCAATGCAAATTTTATCCTCATTACCCTGTTTTCTTTTCTATCACATCACTGGTTCACTTGTTGAATTACTCAAGTGCCTGTATATCCCCACTTACTCTACTCTCATGAAACACACAATCATTATTTGCATGCTTCTTCTATCCAGACCTGGATTCAACTTAATCACTGCAATAATAGACATAGTCTAATGTATATGTCCATGCTCATTTTTGAAAGATATTCTATTTCATAATTTAATTTATATGCCACTCATCTCAGTAACCAAAGTGACACTGAGTGTTTTATAATCTTTACAAAGTACCTCCGGAACCGCCTGCTACCGCACGAATCTCAGCGACCAATAAGGTCCCACAGAGTTGGCCTTCTCCAGGTCCCGTCGACCAAACAATGTCGTTTGGTGGGCCCCAGGGGAAGAGCCTTCTCTGTGGCAGCCCCGGCCCTCTGGAATCAACTCCCCCCCCCGGAGATTAGAACTGCCCCCACACTCCTTGTCTTTCGTAAAGACCCATCTATACCGCCAGGCATGGGGGAGTTGAGACACCTTTCCCCCAGGCTTTTTTATATTTATGTTTGGGTACGTATATGTTGTTTGCTTCTTAAAATATGATAGGGCTTTATGTGCTTTTTAATATTAGATTTGTTTTCGCTGGAATATTGTTTTTATTATTGTTGTGAGCCGCCCCGAGTCTTCGGAGAGGGGCGGCATCCAAATCTAATAAATTGAATTGAATTGAATTTATATACCTTATAATTCTAACTTGTAACTATGTTTGCTTCATGAGTATAATATCTGTCACCGTACCCTTACCCTCAAATTTGCTTTTTGCAACAACATGCTTAGTGGAGAGATCCAAAGAACTTGACAATTTGTTAAATTCGTGACCTTCTAATTGACCTAACTGGAATTCTTCTTTGGTTTTCACTCATATGGTCACTAAATTGGCTGTCTGATTTGCATTATGTTTGTTTGAGGTAGAATTTCCCATTGGGGTTATACTGAAAATTTAGAGCAATTTGATAAGAAAAGATAATTTTAGGCCTCTTCCCTTCCTCACAAGCATAAGCAATTTTAGTAATATATCACCTCTAAAAATACTGTACAATAAATCATCTCTTCTTCCATATCTCATGTCTTATCTATAAACAGACTTATGACTGTAACTTGTTGCTTGTATCCTTACCATTTATATTAATATTGATTGTTTCCCAATTGCTTATTTGAATTCTATAACAATCTTTAAGTGTTGTACCTCATGATTCTTGATAAATGTATCTTTTCTTTTAGGTACACTGAGAGCATATACACCAAAGACAAATTCCTTGTGTGTCCAATCACACTTGGCTAATAAAGAATTCTATTATATTCTGTTCCGAGTACTGATCAGCAAAAGTCCATTAAAGGTTACAAGAGATAAAACCAAATCTATTTAACTTTGATCAAATAAATAAACCTTATATTCCTTCGCTTCACTTTTAATAATCTTAATAATTTTAATAATCTTAATAATAAAAAGAGTTATCTTTTTCCCCGATCATTCCTTCTCACAAAATCCTTTAACAAGTCTGTACATTGCAAATCCAAGTAATTCTTCTGATCTATTACTTTCATAAACCTTTTAATTACTAAGATATTAACTGGTTTCATAGGTATATCCAGTATGTATCGTCTTCCATATAAGTGGTATAGCCTGTCATTTTATATCCTGATTTAAATCAATTTCAGTCTTGTCTGATAGAAATTATTCCTTTTGTTAGAACTTCATTTAGACACAATCTATAATGTAAAATATTCTTTAAAATAATGTGTAAATCCATTATTCGCAAATATCTTTCAATACATCCAATTTTAAAGTATTTTGCAACATTCTATGTTAGCAAGTCTAATTATGTGTTCTTATCTTTTAATTGTATTCTTTAGTTCCTCTGGTTCCCTATGGTATCCAACCTTCAAAGTTCCGTCATATTTTTTTTTTTAGAAATTAGAACAACAGCTGTTTCCCACAGGAAGAAATCTTGTAATTAATTTCAAAGTCTTACTTCAAATCTATATGGACTCCTATTCTTTTATGAGTTTCTAAAATCAACACTATAATCACTCCTTTGCTATATATTCCCCCCCCCAAATATTTTTCTATATTCTTAAACTTATACTTAAAATTTCTTTTGCTAAGAATTGAAGGAAACCCATCCAGTAAGTACCACAAAACTTGCCAATCTAAAGGTTCTTAATCTTTAAAAGTAAGTAAATGTAATTTGCAAATGTGATTATGCACTGGAACTCAGCCAAATATTACCTCTCTGCATAACAACTGTGACCTTAGTTGGAATGCCTCGACTCCCAGGCTTAGTTGCTAACCTGGATCATCTGACCAAGTCTAGTCTGTCCAAGGGTAAAATCTGGACTTCCGGTTGAACTTCCAGCACCCTGAGAAACGAGGACCACGAGCTCCATGGCCCTGTTCCAAACTCTCCCTGTCAGGGACTTCATTTGAAGCCATAGCCACCCTGTAGTGGTGGTGAAGCAAAGGAGGATTGCCTTGCAGGTTGAGGGGAGCCACATCTCCCCTCCCCCACCTTGGAAAAAAACCCTGATCTAAAGACTAGGAGCAGTGGCCGTCAAAATGGCTGCCATTAAACCAGTGAATAGCCAGAAACCATAAGTAGAGAGAGGTAGCAGAATGAAACAAAGAGCGACATCTGCTGATAAAAGTGAATTTTTGCAACTTGGGAG
The DNA here is from genome assembly GCF_031021105.1 of Erythrolamprus reginae. Lineage (NCBI taxonomy): Eukaryota > Metazoa > Chordata > Lepidosauria > Squamata > Dipsadidae > Erythrolamprus > Erythrolamprus reginae. The sequence continues at coordinate 96,797,451 of NC_091950.1, read as the reverse complement.
TAAACATTAAAATAACTGAAAATAAATGTTGAACTATGCATATTTACATTCCAACCACTGAAGACTGGAATATTAAATAAGATTTTGCATTTGTAGACCCCTGAATATCATTGGATATATTAAAAAGACTTGAGGAATGGAGGATTCCTGAAGTAATTGACTGATTTGATTGAACATTGATGGAACATTAAAATTTGACTTGGATGCTTGGTTTCTGATTATTGTAGAGACTTAAACAGAATGAAATCAATAATGCAACACATTAAGGATCTTATACTGGAACTACACAAGGGCATGACAGAAATATTTGACTGAATAGATGGAAGATGGGAGACAAGGATCAAAGACTGGGTTAAGAAGGAAAGAATGGAATTATCAGTTGGAATAGAAAAGGAAACAGAATTGAGAAGCCAGCAAAAAAAAAGATAACAAGAAAGAGACACTATTAAAATTAATAAGGATTTAGGAATTAAAATGGGGAGGAAACACTTCAAAAGATTTAAAATAAGAAATGGGAGGAACAGGAAGAGGCTTGTGGGGGAAGATAGGATTTAGAACAGAAAGCTTTCAAATTAAACAGTGGGAAAGGTCAGGGCAAGGGGAAAATTAAATTATGGTTTCAGAATATAAACTTCGAAGTAGATGGAATAAAAGACCTAAGAAAAAAATATGGGAGAAAAGTCAAAAAAAGAGGATTTAAAGGATTGGATGTTGACAAGAGATAATGGTTAAAGGGAGAAAGAGTTACAGATATGTTATGATCATATTTTAATAATTGTATTAATATTAGAATGATATAGGCTGGGAAATTAGTTGATATGGAATATAATAAAAATTAGGACAAACATTTTACTATAAATGGATATGAAACTGGAAAAATTTGGAATGAGAATTTATTATTAATTAGAAATGAGAGGTTGAATGATGGTGTTATCAAAGGTGTATAAATATGATTATTGTGTAGGTAATGTGATTAGATATATGTATGTGTATTAATAATAGAATTATATGGATAAGAAAATCCGTTTGAATGAAAAAACTAGGGAAAAGATAGAATAGCAATATGTTGATTGCTTTAAATGATTGTGATTGATACTAGAAATTACTATTGATATATTAAATGATGGAAAGAAAGGAACATTAATATATAGAGAAAGGAAGAGTTAAATAATGGGAATATGAGTAATTATCATGCAGCGGTGGGCTATGAGCTGGAACGCTAAATTGTGCTCACCGCCATGGCTCGTAAGTGCTTACAGGGCCAGCACGATTTTGTTCCTGCATCTGTGGAGGTAGCAAAATCACGCACAGAGCTGCAGGTGCGCCTTGTGTTTCAGTGAGGTTTCTCTGCCGAAACACGGGCGCACCTGCGTTCCGTGCACAATTTTGCTACCTCCAAATGTGCAGAAGCAAAATCGCACTAGCACCACAAACACTTATGAGCCGCCGCCGCGAGCGCAATTTAGCGTTCCGGCTCATAGTCTACTGCTGTTATCATGTTTTTAACTATAATAATGTGGAGAGAGAAAAGGGTTGAAGAATGGAAGAATGGTAAAGCAATGTATTACAAAGTTAAATAAGTCAGGGAAACAAACGTTATAATAAGGAACATGATGAGTGTTAAGCATGAATATCAAAATAAGAAAAAGTATGGGTAAATAATATGGAATAAAAAAAATGCAGTAGTAATTATGAATATGTTTATTTGTATTGAACTGAACTGTATGATATTCAGATACCATACCATTCACAAAATGATAAGTATAAATTATACTGTCATAAAATTCAGAATACTTGAGGTAAGATCTGCTTCATGGCTAACACAGAATAAAGTGAAATTATTCTTATGATTTGAAAACAATCAACTCTTATTCCAAGAGCTTTTTTTCAAGCTAGATGTCCATACTATTCTTTTTTTCAAATTAGCTAGCCTTCCTATTCTTGTGCATTTACTTCCTCTATTCCAAGTATATTTATTTATTTTTATTTATTTATAACATTTATAGACAGCCCATCTTAACTCAAGTAAGTCTAAATGCATAGCTTTCCTTTTCTCTTTATTAAGTTTCATTCAATTCTGTTGAGACCAGTTTGCTGCTTATCAATGTTGTTTTTAATTTTATTTTTGTCCTTTAGTGTATTAATTAACCCACCAATTTGGTGTAATCTGTAAATGCAATAAACTTTTCTTTCAATTCTTAATCCAAAACATAAATGACATTATTATGATTACTTGCAGTCAGCCAGATGTTAGGTTGGCATTTTCATCCATGTATCCTTCCCAAGGAGCTGGCATGGGCAGAGGTTGTTGTTTGTTGGTGTTAAAAGTATAATTGCAATTGGCTGGTGGTGACTTTGTCGATGCCAATGGTGTTCTAGTGATTGCTTTTGCTATTGGTATTATCTTTGCTTTCTTTTGTTACAATCACTCTTTTTCTATTTGCAGGTCTCCTGTGATTGTCTCCAGTTCTTTCTATTCTGTAATGCTGTCTTCAGAAATGGCAATGTCCACTATCCAGATTTTTTTTGTCTTTCTTATTAAAAAAAAAAAAGTCTTAGGAAGTTATGTGGTAGGTGTTTGTCTGAATTTTGAAGTCCCAGAGCATTTCATTGATTTACTGTGACACATTTGGGAGGGAGGTTCCCCTTTTTCTTTACTCACTGTATAAATACTACTCACTGTAAACTCTTTTCTTTTATATTTCACACTTTTAATAAGTGATTGGTTTTTAAAATTAAAAATTATATACTTATATATTTGGGAGTGAATCTCAAATGACCTAATTATATTTATAATTGTATTGTATTTTCAATGTGTTAGGGATTTTATAATTTCAAATGTTTACTTTCTCACTATAAGTTTGAAGGCCAGGTGCCTTGAATAATATATATTTTTTCCAATGGAAATGTTTTTTCAGATGCTATTTATGCATCAAAAGCTCATTTTCGCCATCTCGGCCAACTCAACTGATTTCACCATCTATTTTTTCATTATAGGAATTTGTGAGTTATGCTTGATGTTATCATGTATAAGAACAAAATTCTTGGGGGGGGGGTTTCAATCTTTTTATCCATCAAACAGACAAAAATATCTGGTTTCAGTTATTCGCTTAGTTTTAGAATTCTATGAATTAAAATCCACATTTGATCACAAAATTTCTTAGTTTTCTTATATGTCCACCAAAGATAATAAAAAGTTCCCTCGGATTGATCACATTTCCAATGTATGTTTGACATATCTTTATATTGTATATTGTTGTTTGTTGGTGTTAAAAGTATAATTGCAATTGGCTGATGGTGAGTTTGTCAATGCCAATGGTGTTATAGTGATGCCTATTGCTTTATCTTGCTTTCTTTTGTTACAATCACTCTTTTTCAGATAATTTATCAGATATTTAATATGAATGATACATCATCTTGTGAAAGTTCTCTTTCAAGTTATGATTCAATATAAACTTCAATTCTTTTATTCCACATAATCTTCTATTGGTCAAGCGTTACAATGTATTCATTACTACATTGTCAACTTCCCAGAGTCTCCTTTGACTGCAAGATATATAGCATATAAATTTAATAAATAAATTCAGAATGTTTTGCCCATTTAATCAACCTTTTAATCTTTGTCATATTCATCTTCCATATTCATTTTCATTAATAGTTTATACATCTTAATAATAACATGGTCATCACTAGTACCTATAGGTAATCCTTGACTTACAAATATAATTGAATCTGCCCATTATGGTTGTAAATCATGACAGTTGTATGGGGGGGGGGGGTTCATCATGTGACCACTCCAATTTTACAACCTTTTATACAGCAATCACTAAGCAAATCAATATTGTCATTAAGTTAATCTGTAGGCATTAAGTGAATGCCATGGTCGATCAAGTGAACCATTGTTGACTATGGCACATTTCTGCATTTTTGCCAAAACACATCAGTTTTCAGCAAAAATAATATCAATCCAGTGAGATGGACAGCATGTTGATTTTAAATAAATAAATAACTCCCATAAATACAAACTGGTGGTTGAGTGCCCAAAATGCAGATAAGAGACCAAATGTTAGGCAGCATTGGAACTCTGTAACAAGAACCTTTGTGGCATGTTGGAATTTTGATCAGTTTCTAAGAGACTAGTGTCACAAATTGAAGACTACCTATCAATTCACTTCAGTTTTTTAAATTCATAAAAGCAAAATTCTTTGCGATAGTGGCAAATATCTGTAGCTCGGGTACAGGATGAGGATGAAGGTTCACTCTAGTAAGCTGTTTTTGATCCTGTAAAACAAAATCCTCTCAAGAACAGCTGAACTGAACTTTTAGAATTGCCATATTACAAGGCACTGATAATTCTGAAACTTGGCTTCAAACAGATTGAATTTTATTTTTTTTAAACAATCATAGTATGTAAAAACATGCTGTAATTTTCTAACCTATTTAATCTCAATGAGATAATTGCATGTATATTTGGGGGGAAAGGAAAAGTGTATGAAGTTGTACAAAGCTATTGATAACTTGTAAGGATTAGGTCACTATTATTTTGAAAATAAGTGGTTCCAAATTGGTAGCTTTGTTGCTTCAAACATAATCAAGTATATTTTACAGGTGAATTAAATTATTCAAAGCCAATAACATAAACAAACATTCAAGGTTCTATGATGCAGAAACAGTATCATGGCAAGACAAATTCAAATATTTTAAAGATGGATAATGATGAACCAGAACATATATCAACTGGCCCTTCATATTCTGGTATTTTGAAGAAATGTTGCTTAACTACTTGCTCTGTATCAAGCAGAGCTAAACAATGATTCTTCCAAAGAGGTAATTTTAAATTTTATCTTTAAAGATCTGGGACCTACCTAGTAATTAGTAAGGAAGTTAAGAGATCTCTGTAGGATCCAAGAAATCTGCTTGATTTCATTTTCTTTCCAGGCTGCTTTTTCCTCCCTCAACTTTGCAGATTTGTGATGAGGGACATGAAGATTCCATAATATTTTTTTTCAAATAAAGATGGCTGGGATATTTAAGGACACAGACATAGCTGGGGTATTTAAGGACATACAAAGTACTACCTGAAAACAAAAACAAAAGAAAAATCAACATTAAAAATATGCTCATAGTTCCAACAAGTATTACATACTACAAGTACAAGTATTCACATACTACAAACTATGTGAAAACTCATCTTGGAACACTCTTCTCCTCCAAACTTAAAAGTTAAATTAAACTAGAAATCTGATGTACATTGTTTGTTCTGTCAGGCTCTCTGGTAGACTCCTCCCAAAAATTCACAGGTACAAATTTCAGACACACACACGTTTGAAAATTCAAAACAATGTTCTTTATAACGAAAATTCACTTAAACTAAGCCCTCTTTTGGTATAGCAAAGAGCAGTCATCTCCAAACAAACTGGTAATTTGTACAAGTCCCTTAGCAGTTCTGAGATACTTAGCTTGCAGCTGTGAGGCAATTCACAGTCCTTCTTCTTTCACAGAGTGAAACACACTTTGCTCTGGTTTAGTTTCAAAGCGGGAAAAAATCAGCACACAAAAGGTCAAAGTCAGTAAAGCAGTCATGAAACACAACAATCAGATAATCCTCCACAATGGCCAAACCCACAGGCTGCTATTTATAGCAGCCTCACTAATTTACCACAGCCCCACCCAACCACAGGTGACCTCAATTTCTTTGATAATAATCTCTCAGTTGTTGTTGCCTATGCATCGCTCTCCGCAAGCGTGGCTGTATCATTAACTCTTGTTCTGAATCCAAGGAGGAGCTAGATAATTGATCTCCTTCTGAGCTGTCTGCTACACTCTCCTCCTCCCTGTCACTCATGTCTTCTTGGTCAGAGGAGCCTTCATCAGCAGATTCCACCGGGGGCAAAATAGGCCTGCAGCATGTGGATGTCTCCCCCACATCCACAGTCCTTGGGGCAGGAGCTGGGCCAGAGCTAACCACAACAATTGTTTCTTTTTTAAATAAATTAATCTTATTCTGATAGAGAAATCATTTTTCAAGCCTTACCTCAAGAAATAGACAAAGCTGTTTTCTCATTGAAATTTTGTAGAAATTGATTTTTTTTAAAAGAGGACTGTGAATGTACCAATGTGGAAAATTGACATTATAAGAGGCAAGGATTCACTTGGAGTGATTATCCTGATTTTTGTAATCCCATCCCAAGCAGATATACATGATAAAATCCCACAGCAAGTAATATCTATCCTTGAAATTTATTTGTGTCTTGTAGTATATTAAATCAAAACAACTGTGCTGTTGGTGACACAACTTCTGACTAAGGAAGCAGACAAGTAGATATATCTATCTTGTTAACATAGCAGATAAGTATTAATTCTGACAGCAGCAGTGGTGATGTTTCTTGTTCTGTAATATTTTGGCCTAAAATTAATCTCTACGTCAAACACAATTCCTGATGACTTCATGGATATGACAGTAGGTTTTTTAGTTAAAATTATCACGTTCTGGAATAAGCATAGGAATAAAGAACCACAAAACGAAGGTTGGCTTGTATTCGTCTTTACTTTGCTTCTCCTGCACGAAGTGACAAACACTTGTTAGACAAAGTGAACCTGTCAAATAGGCACACTGTGTGCATGCCACCATCTTTAACTCTTTTACTTGACACCCATGTGATCCTCAGCACTCCAATCCGTTCCTGGATTACTGCTGCAGCTGACACCCAGCTATTATCGCCGGCTGACTTACCGGCCCCACGGTGCTTTTGCGGAAGGGCCAGGCAGACTCGGACCCTTCCTATGGCGGCCGCCATCTTGGTTTCGCGGCGAGATTTCGGCCGGGATTGCTTTGCCCACGTGGCTGGGCATGACGTTGGGTCCGGGCGGGGCCTGCTGGCCCTATTTAAGGGCAGCAGGCCTGGAAGCAGGCCTTTTCGCCCCGGACCCAGCCTAAGAGCAGACACTCGGCTGAGTGCTGCTCCGACGCCATTTTGGGTTGCCCTCGAGTCGCGGCCGCCATTTTGTGGCCGATCGAGGGAGCGAAAAGTTTTCTTCACCGGATCTCCGATTGAGGCTCCAATCCTTGGGACTCGTGGAGCTTTCTCCCAGAGGATCCCCCTCGGGCCCGAGGGGGACTGGTAACCTCCTCCCGGCTGGGAGGAGGGCGCGGTGGGGCGGTTTGGCTTCTGGGGTCCCCGGTCTTGGGCTGGTTGGAGGCCGGATTTCAGGCCTTTAAGGCCTACCTTTGAGGGGAGGCTTTCTTTTTGCGCCTAAGGACAGGGGGCCTAAGGGTTGGCAAGGGTTTCTCCCCTTCCAGTAATTGGCTCTAGGTGGGCACAGTGGTGGGGGACCTTTGCTTGCCACTCAGACGGTGGGGAGTTCAATCCTAGGTAGAGCTTAGGTTGCTCTCTGCATACTAGAATTAATTAAGTTGGGATGGCTCCAAAAAAGAGGCCTGCCACTGCCCCTACGGCTCCGCCGGCTGCGCGTCCCAGGAGGGCCCTTAGGCCTTCTGCCCGGGCTCGGGCCAGCAGGGAGGGGCCTACGGGGGTGGTCCCCGAGCGAGGGGGGGTGGTTTCGTTGCCTCCTGCCCCTCAACCTGTTCTTTCTCCTGCCATGTCTTGGGCCAGGGTGTTGGAGAGGCTCGACGAGCTCGAGCAGTGGAGAAGCGGTGCGGGCTCCGGAGGGTCCCTTGATCCAGTTCCTGCGGCATTGGGGAGAGATCCTGCAGCGGCCCAGGCTGGGCAGATGGCTCCGGTTGGACGACAGGCTCCGGCAGGGCCGATGGCGGCTTTACCAGGCCCTGCAACAATGGGCCCCCCGTGGATGGCATCAACCCCGTACGGGGCAGGTGAGGCTGCACCACACACTACACCGCTGTCCTTTCTTCCTTCCCCCGCCCCGGGTTTTCCCCCGGCGGGGGTTGGGAGCGGGTCCAGTTTTTTAGGGTCTTCCACGGGCACCTGCGGGCAGGTCTGGGCACAGCCGGTTCCTCCTTTGGGGCCGCCGGCGGCCGGCCCTGCCCCGCTGCCCGGGCCAGGTCCTACGGGGATACCTGCGGTGCCCGGGGCAGGGGGGTGGGTTCCTCCAGCCCCTGCTGTTATGCCCCCGCTCCCTGTCTTGCCCTACCCCCACGGTGCGGGAGTTTTTGGTGTGGCGGCCAACTCTGTATGGGACCCGTTCGCTTGCATTAAAGCAGGGGCTATCCCGTGCGGGTTGCCGTCCACCCCTTTAGGATGCCACCTTCACCCTTCGGTGAAGGAGGCTATATGGCGGGGAGAATACGTGGATCTTTTTTCGCTTTTGAACCGAGAGGTTCCTAAGCAGGAGAAAGAGATTGTCCCGGGGGAGAAAACGAAGAAAACCAAAGTAACGAAATGCTTCAGCTCTTGGCTGTATGCCTTTCTTACTTATGGGTCTGTGGTGATTCAGAGGCAGCCGGCTATGGCCTCTGCCATGTTTAAATATATAGATTTGATTGCCAGGGCCCACTTCGAATATAAGGGCACCATATGGCACCATTATGATAAAGGCTTTCGTATGAGGATGGCGGTAGAGCCTAACTTGCCTTGGGATATGGTGGTGCCGGACCTTTGGTTTCGGGCCACGCATATGTCAGGGAAGGAAGGGTGTGAGCGTACGGATAGTGGGCACTTCATGGAGGAGGAGCCTGGCGCGGCTTCGCCGGCCAAGGCGACTCCTGGTGTGGCTGGAAAGGGGGCCTCGCCCGCTTGTCATGAGTTTGCTGCAAAAGGGGCGTGTTTTCATCCCTTTTGTAAGTACAAACATGCCTGCGGGAATTGTGGGGGGTCCCATGCGGCTTCAGTCTGTCCCCGCCCCAAGAAAGGGGCAGAGAAGAAGGGCGGGGGTCCAGGAAAACCTCCCCCACCAGCTGGGGGAAAAGGGGCCCAGCCCAATTAAGGTTTCTGTGCTTGAGGGTTGGTTGATCGACTACCACCCTCGCCCGAGAGCCGAGTTGCTCTTGAGGGGCTTCTCCGAGGGGTTTAGGATCCCTTATGTGGGCGTTAGGAAGGCTTTCATGTCCGACAACCTCAGGTCGGTTGTCGGACATGAGGACATTGTACGGGCTAAGATTCGGAAGGAGGTTGCTGAGGGCAGGGTCCTCGGGCCTTTCCCGGAGCCGCCCTTTTCGAATCTTAGAGTGTCCCCCCTGGGGGTGGTCCCCAAAAAGGCGAGTGGTGAATTTAGGTTGATTCACCATTTGTCTTTTCCAAAAGGGGAGTCAGTGAATGACTTCATTCCTGACGAACTTTGTTCAGTCCGGTACGCATCCTTTGATGCGGCCGTGGCCATGGTTAGGGAGTGTGGGGTGGGAGCCCTTATGGGTAAATGCGACATTAAGTCGGCATTCCGGCTCCTCCCCATTCACCCAGGCGACTTCGAGCTTCTGGGCTTCCATTTTGAAGGTGGGTTTTATGTGGACAGGGCATTGCCTATGGGCTGCTCTGTTTCTTGCTCCCTTTTTCAGAGCTTCAGTACCTTCCTGGAGTGGGTGCTCAGGAGGCGCAGTGGCCTGGGTTCGGTTGTTCATTACCTTGATGATTTCCTGATGGCCGGGCCGGCGCACTCGGAGCAATGCTTTGCTTTAATGCGGGACTTCGAAGCCCTTTGTGCTCAATTGGGGGTGCCTTTAGCCCCTGAGAAGACCGAAGGCCCTGCCACCAGGATTACCTTCCTCGGTATTGAATTGGATTCAGAGGAGCAATCTTCCAGATTGCCCCTGGATAAGTTGGTTAAAATTAGGGCCAAGCTTGAGGCGGTCTTGGGCTGCAGGAAGGTTACGCTTCGGCAGCTCCAGGAGTTGGCCGGGATCCTTAATTTCGCCTGTCGGGTAGTGGTGCCTGGTAGGGCTTTTTCTCGCAGGTTGTATGATGCGATGAAGGGGCTACGGTTGCCCCACCATCGTACCCGCTTATGCGCTGGGGTCAGGGCTGACCTCTGCGTGTGGCGGGAGTTTTTGGAACAATTTAACGGGTTGTCTTTCTGGCGGCAGGAGCTTCTTTTGGAAGCGGAGCTGCAGCTGTGTTCCGACGCCGCAGGGACTTGCGGTTTTGGGGTAGTTTTAGGTGACCAGTGGTGCTGGTCGGCATGGCCTCCGGAATGGAGTGCCTGTTCATTGGTTAAGGACTTGACCTTTTTGGAGCTTTTCCCCTTAATAGTGGCCTTAGAGCTCTGGGGAGAGCAGTTCAGGGACAAGACTGTGCATTTTTGGTGTGACAATCTAGCGGTTGTCCATGTTGTGAACGCCCTGTCCTCTAAGAGTGACAGGGTGATGCGGCTTGTCCGCCATTTTGTGCACAGGTCCTTGTCTTTGAACGCCTTGTTTTTGGCTAGGCACGTCCCTGGTTTAGATAACGGGGTGGCTGACACCTTGTCCCGTGGTCAGTTGTCCAGGTTTCGGACCCTGGCCCCGTGGGCCCGAGAGTCACCAGAGGTGTTTCCAGCCCACCTGTGGAGCCTGGGCGGGCTCCCGAGAGCTGGAGAGACGAGGCCTCCAGGGCGATCGCCTTATCTGTAGCTCCTGGCACCCTGCGAGCTTACCAGCGTGCAGGTAAGGAGTTTGGGGATTTCAGGCAGGGTAAGGGTTACCCCCATTGCTGGCCTGCCCCGGTTGAGCACCTAGCTGAATTTTGTGTCCTGCTGAAGGGGCGTGGCCTTTCAGTGAGGACTATCAGGTCTAGGTTAGCCGGCCTCGCCTTTCTGTCCAAGGCGGGGGGGTTTGGTGATTTTTTGGGTGATTTTCGCATCCGGAGGATGCTGGAAGGCTGGGTGAGGGAGCGACAGGGGTTCCCCTCCGACACTCGTCAGGCCCTGACGGTTCAGCAGCTGTCTCTGATTAATCAGACGTTTGACAGTCTGTGTGCCTCTCTGTACGAGGCCCGTCTGTTTAGGGCAGCGATTTGTGTTATGTTTTTTGGGGCCCTCAGGGTCAGCGAGGCAATGGCCTCCTCGCAGTCTGACTTGTCGCTCCGTGCTTTCCAGCTTACTGATCTGACCTTTAGGCAGGGGGGTGTCTCCCTTTTGGTGAGACATTCCAAGACAGATCAGTTACACAGAGGGGTTAGAATTGAGCTTAGCGCTGCCACCGATCTGTCGGTGTGCCCGGTGGCGGCTTTGCAGCAATTTTGTGTCTTGCGGGGGTCAGGGAGTGGGTACCTTTTTCGACACCTGGATGGTACCCCCCTGTCTCGGTATCAATTCTGGGCGTTAGTGTCAAAGGCTATGTCTCAGGTAGGCATGGATCCCGCCGGCTACGGAACGCATTCGTTCCGTATCGGCGCCGCCACTAGCGCGGCACTTTCCGGTTTCCCGGCCCAACGGATTCAGGAGATCGGCCGCTGGCGGTCAGCGGCATATTTGGGTTATGTTAGGCCCGCTGAGGATCCTGGGCAGGGTTTAGGCTAGGTAACCTCTCTGTGTGTGTCCTCTTCCAGGTTCCCAGTCCAGGCAGAAACCGACGGCGCTACTGTGTGGCCACAGCATGGTCTTCTGGGCCGGCCGCTCAGCAGCCAGAAGCGCCATTGGGACCCAGCTGTCGTTGGGACGGTGGGTCAATGTTGTTTGGATGGGCCGGAGGGGTATGCGGTGGGAGGGGCTCCTACCGACGTTGCTGGGTACTCAGCATCTCAGGGCGGTACCCGGCGCTGCTGGGCGGGCGGCTACCCAGGGTCGCGCCCAGATGGGACTGGGTGGTCGGCAACCCATAGCCGCACCCAGATGGCTGGTCTTGCACCTCGGTGGCAATGACCTGTGCCTGCTTGGTGGTCTACCACTGATCATCCAGGCGCGCGAAGACCTGCGGTGGCTTCGCACGGTATGGCCCACCACGCAAGTGGTGTGGTCAGAGATCCTCCCAAGGATCATTTGGAGGGACGCCATTTCCCTTAGGGCCATACACCGGGTCAGGCGTAGGGTGAATAAGGCCGTGGGAAAAACAGTCAAAGAATTGGGTGGGGTTGTAGTGGCCCATCCCCTTATCACCGTAGATCGGCCGTGGCTTTACCGGGCCGATGGCGTTCACCTGTCAGAACAGGGGAACGCCATTTTCTTACAGGACCTGCAGCGGTCTCTGCGTGAGCTGGCGCAGATAGAGGGGGGAGTCGGGGGGCCAAGATAGAGATCTGACCCCCACTCCGTGGCAGGTTAGGGGCGGAAATCTGGGTGGTTTCAGCAACTGCGCGTTCTCCCTTGGGCATCTTTGGGGATGATTGACAGGTTCTCTCCAAGCCCATGGTGGGTGCTACCTGCGTGCTTGGGGGGAACCTGTCTTTGGGTCCCGCTATTGAAGTCCCAGGGTAGGGGTGAGCCGGCGGGACCCCCCTCATGCGAGTGCATGGCAGGGTCTCAGGTGAGGGAGAGGTCCCTCACCTGGACCAGCATCGACTACGCCCTTAGTTGCCCAGGAATGTTGACCTTTTACGTCATTTCCGCCCCGGAAGTGTTTGTTTGACCCTGCAGGTCCACTGTTTCTGGGTCATAGTTGAATATGTTGATTTATGCAAATTTATGCTAATTCATGCTAATTTAATTAATAAATTATGCAAATTTATTATAATAAAAATGACCCAAGTTTAAATCCAGCTCTGGTGTCCGAGTCGTTACTCCGTCTCTTCTGCAATATCGCCGGCTGACTTACCGGCCCCACGGCGCTTTTGCGGAAGGGCCGGGCAGACTCGGACCCTTCCTATGGCGGCCGCCATCTTGGTTTCGGCCGAAATCTCGCGAGGCGAGATTTCGGCCGGGATTGCTTTGCCCACGTGGCTGGGCATGACGTTGGGTCCGGGCGGGGCCTGCTGGCCCTATTTAAGGGCAGCAGGCCTGGAAGCAGGCCTTTTCGCCCCGGACCCAGCCTAAGAGCAGACACCCACCCGCCCTTCCCTATTTTGCAGTGTGCCTGGTGGGTCGCCTTCGGGGGCCGAATGGGAATTTTTTGCAGCCTCGCCCATTAGGCCGGGCTGTTTTTTCGCCCATTCCACACTGGGGAGATGGATGTGCGGTTAGGGGGTGCTTGCATTTAATTAGGTTAATTGGCTTACCTCTGGTCATTTGGGTAGGCAGGTTAGGGGCGGAAATCTGGGTGGTTTCAGCAACTGCGCGTTCTCCCTTGGGCATCTTTGGGGATGATTGACAGGTTCTCTCCAAGCCCATGGTGGGTGCTACCTGCGTGCTTGGGGGGAACCTGTCTTTGGGTCCCGCTATTGAAGTCCCAGGGTAGGGGTGAGCCGGCGGGACCCCCCTCATGCGAGTGCATGGCAGGGTCTCAGGTGAGGGAGAGGTCCCTCACCTGGACCAGCATCGACTACGCCCTTAGTTGCCCAGGAATGTTGACCTTTTACGTCATTTCCGCCCCGGAAGTGTTTGTTTGACCCTGCAGGTCCACTGTTTCCGGGTCATAGTTGAATATGTTGATTTATGCAAATTTATGCTAATTCATGCTAATTTAATTAATAAATTATGCAAATTTATTATAATAAAAATGACCCAAGTTTAAATCCAGCTCTGGTGTCCGAGTCGTTACTCCGTCTCTTCTGCAATAGTCGGCTGCATGGTGTCTGATGTCATCCGTCAGCATCCAACGACTTGTAGCTCCGTAGCCAGCTCTCAGGCTCACAGTTCCTTCAGGAAGGCTACATGGGATCCCTCCCAGTGTCCAGAAATCTTATTGCCCACCAGATATTGCTTCATGTTGGGCTTCACATCTATGCCAGTCCTTTCTTCCAGATTTTGTTTTTTAACTTCCTTGGTCTAACTTCAGGGGTGAGTTCTGGCTTACCTCACTGCTGCTTTGCTCCTTGATATGCCATGAGGGTGGGCACACATTGCTTGCCACATTGATGTGCAGTGCTAAAAAAAACCAGGTTCTGTCCATGCGCAAAAAAACGCAACCAGTTTCTGCATGTGTGCAAAAAACAAAATGGCATTGATAATTGATAATTGATAATTGATAATTGATAATTGATAATTGATAATTGATAATTGATAATTAATAATTAATAATTAATAATTAATAATTAATAATTAATAATTAATAATTAATAATTAATAATTAATAATTAATAATTAATAATTAATAATTAATAATTAATAATTAATAATTAATAATTAATAATTAATAATTAATAATTAACAATTAACAATTAATAATTAATAATTAATAATTAACAATTAACAATTAATAATTAACAATTAACAATTAATAATTAATAATTAATAATTAACAATTAACAATTAACAATTAACAATTAATAATTAATAATTAATAATTAATAATTAATAATTAACAATTAACAATTAACAATTAACAATTAACAATTAATAATTAATAATTAATAATTAATAATTAATAATTAATAATTAACAATTAATAATTAACAATTAACAATTAATAATTAATAATTAATAATTAATAATTAATAATTAATAATTAATAATTAATAATTAATAATTAATAATACTATGCTGTCCTTCTCCGAAGACTCGGAGCAGCCAAGACAGATGGTTCAAGGGTGTGGCAGGCCTGGGTCACTGCCAGTTCTTATGACCTAGGCTGCCAATTTACCATCAGTTCCATAGAACCGGTCTGAACCTGGAAGCACCCACCTCTGTCTAACTTGTAGTTCTGGAATTTCCTAATGGTCTTCCACGCAAATACTAGCCAGTCCCAAACTGATTTTCTTTTCAAGATCAAAGGTTAGTTGCTGCAGCCATTTAATTGGGTAAGCCAGAATTAGGTTTCGGAAATTCATTTCTAAGATGGCAATGTCTAAGTGCTTTCTAAAATGCCTTCTTAATAATACCTTCACTAGGAACAACTACTGTACAACTACAACAACAGCCATTTTTCAGGATCTGCTTTGTCTCATTATGGTGAGACTTAGTGCAGATTTATGGGGTGTTCAACCAAGCAAATAATACCAATATATCTCAATGCATGAATGCAGAACGCTTTTCTTCTCTTTGATTCTGTTCTGTTTTATCGTGAGATATTTTCATATCTTATTCGTCTTAATTTGATTGTTGACCAAAGTGAATTGATCAACAATCAATGTGCCCCATATACATGTCTTGTTGTTAATTTGGTTATTGTTTGGCCTTTTCTATTGATCAACAATAGTAGTGTCAGGAATATTTTTTTCTGCTGTTTGCTTTATTGAAACTTCAAGAAAACATAAATCCAGTGAATCAACAAGAATTCCAAAATAAATAATTAACCCAAGGTAATCAAACAATAATATTAGATCATAACAGAGGTGGGCTCTTCTCTGTTCTAATCAGTTCTTTGGAACTGTTAGTAAACCAATGGAGCCAGTCCTGTCAGTGTCGGTCCATGGGCACCACCATCTTGGTTTTGGTTGTAATTTTTCCTTCTGCACATGCACAGAATTTGAGTTTTGGGCACTGTGCATGTGTGTGCAAAGCGCACTCACACATGTGCGGCACAGCCACACAGTGTGCAGCAGACATGTAGCCATGTAGTATGGCAGGAAGCAAACTGATGGCGAGGTAAGTTAGAATCCATCCATGAATCACAGGTGTGCTTAAGCTAACCCAGGCTAACAATAACACAGCATGCTCCATTTCTTGAGTTTGAGGAAAGGCTGGACAGAAAATAGAGCATCTACTGGTACTTTATATATGATTGATTTGTAATTAATATTCAAGAGATTTTGGCTCCCAGTAGTTCAAACATTGCAGCTAAACCTACACACTTAAGAAGATATATTTCCCATAACTGAATTGCTAAATTCTCTTTCAGTGATTCTCATCATAAAATATGAGTATCAGTTTGTTGCCTTTGATCATATATGTGTACAATATAGGGCCATATATGTATACAATTTAGTGCCATTTTGATAGCAATATTCTTGATGAGTACGCAGGTATATCTCTAATATTATAAATTAGAGTTTCACATGCACGTTATTAAAGGGGAAGGGCATGCTTGCTTCTGCCTCTAAATCACCATTTTCTATCAAGTTCCACTTCTTCAGCTATTAACTTAAATTTTGCATTAAAATATAACTGATGTTTACATACTCCCAGAGGTGGGCAACTGCCCGAACAGGGAAGTGGGGTAGCGAAAATGGAGCTCCACCCACAGCACCCAATTTGCACTAAAAGATGTTGAAATAAAATGCATAAGCCACGCCCACAGTGTGGTAATAAAATTTTTGGTAGCCTTTCACTGCATACTCCTGAACTAAAGAATTAATTAGATAAATTATTCATCCAAAAGGCAGAGTCTGAACATTATAAATATATATGTAGTTATGAGCGTAATAGGAAAAATCTTTGTGACTTTTCCACACTGTTTTCTGATCCCAAATTTGCATAAATTTGCATTTGTGGAACCATCACTGAAAGTTTTCTTTTGCAGACAAAATACTTCTATGACATATGACTACAGGGTGTTTTTCACAGCTTTCCTCATCATATAATTTCTGCCTTCCATGGATTTCATTCAATCCGATCACAACTCCCACTCCATTTGGAGAGTAACCATGAAAACTCTGAGTTTCAATACACTCACTGAATTTTGGAGCTTGTAACATCAGTCACTATGTAACATCACTGTACTTGATCTCTTATTCATCATTCCTCTACTTTCTCAAGAGTGCTGATTTCAGCTGCTTCATGTTGAGATGGAAAGAGTCTGTCTGCCATATCCCCAGCCAGGTTTCTGGCATGGTTGCATGGTGAAAGACGAATATATTGTCCTCCCACCCTCTTGATTTGTGTTGGTCATGACCTTTAAAGCCCTACATGGCAATGGACCAGATTACCTCCTGAACCACCTGCTACCGCACGAATCCCAGCAACCGATAAGGTCCCACAGAGTTGGCCTTCTCCGGGTCCTGTCGACTAAACAATGTCATTTGGCGGGCCCCAGGGGAAGAGCCTTCTCTGTGGCAGCCCCAGCCCTCTGGAACCAACTCCCCCTGGAGATTAGAACTGCCCCCACCCTCCCTGTCTTTCGTAAACTACTCAAGACTCATTTATATCGCCAGGCATGGGGGAGTTGAGATAGCTCTTCCCCCTAGGCCATTACAAGTTATGCATGGTATGTTTGTGTGTATGTTTGGTTTTATAATAGGGGTTTTTAGTTGTTTTTTATTATTGGATTGTACATGTTGTGTTTATTATTGTTGTTAGCCGCCCCGAGTCTGTGGAGAGGGGCGGCATACAAATCCAATAAATTATTATTATTATTATTATTATTATTATTATTATTATTATTATTATTATTAAATTGATTTGGTCGTGCTGATTAAGAGATGGATGGTGGAAGATCGTAAAGAAAAGGAAAGGTTGAGAACTTGATTGGCTGGCAAAGAAGGAAATCAATGGAGGGAAGGTTTTATGACTTGGGTTTTTAGATAAGTTTTATAACAGGGCTTTAGAATTGTTTTTGGTATTGCTTTTATATGTTTGGATCCACCCTGAGTCTTTGGAGAAGATTAAGTAAGCAAGCAAGCAAGCAAGCAAGCAAACAAACACACACACACAAATACATACATACATACATACATACATACATACATACATACATACATAAATTTGGATTGGGTGCCAAAAGGGCGCGTGTGGGCGATAGCATTTGCAAACGTGCCCACATTCACAATGAAATGCCCTACATCCCGTCTCCCTGCCACCCCTGTGCATGCACACAAACCCCTGAACTGAAGCCCCCTGACTGTTTTTCACTCTCCCTAGGATTCAGGAAAGCCTCCTCAAGCCTGGGGATGCAAAAAAAAAAGCCCAACAGGTCAACTGGAAGTTTGGAAATGAAATGGAAGTGCAGCTGCCCTACTACTTACATTCAGATAGCTGCAATTAGGCCTCGCACACTCTGCCCATTTCTTCTGCAACCAGCAACGGTTTTCTGAAAGCCACTGTAGCCCATAACAGAGAGTCGGCTTGATCTGAAGCTGTGTTATCTGCTGCAGAGGCCTTCAGGAAACCCTTGCTGGCTACAAAATAAATGGGCCAAGATGCGAGAGGCCTAATTGCAGCTATCTGAATTTACAATCCCATTGGTTGCCACTGTCCAAAGTCAAAGAAGTTCCTGAAGACCTCTGACAGCGAAAAGGAGACTGGGAGTGATGCATACAAGTGAACTTCCAATTGGCCCGTGGAGTCATTTTTGGAATCTCCAGGCTTCAGGAAAGAAGAGAGAGTGAAAATGGCTGAAAAGAAAGCGGAAAATCAGCTGGTAAGTGCGCTGAGCCTCGGTGGTGCAGTGGTTAGAGTGCTGTACTGCAAGCTACTTCTTCTGATCACCGGCTGCCAGCAGTTTGGCAGATCGAGGCTCAAGGTTAACTCAGCCTTCTATCCTTCCAAGGTCGGTAAAATGAGGACCCAGATTGTTAGGGGCAATATGCTTACTCTCTGTAAGCTGCTTAGGGAAGGATGTAAAGCACTGTGAAGCGGTATATAAGTCTAAATGCTAATGATAGAGCTGACATAAGGCATGTGCCCTCAGATATGGCTCCATGTGCCACCTGTGGCACACTTGCCATAGGTTCGCCATCACTGGCTTGGGCATGATCAACTAATTTTAAAACATGCTTTTGTGCTGGATTTAAAACTAGAGAGAAAATAATACTCCTCCAGGCAGATCTGGGAGGGAAAGGAGGTATATAAAGTCAGTAAATGAAAGAAGTATCTGATTGTAAGCAGCTATTTCAGACTGATGAGAAGATCCTACCAATACTAATCAAGAAAGTTGACAATAAAAGACTGTTAAGCCTGACCATTCTTAGAATGTCATGGATTACTAGTAGCACAAGATATTCTGTTTTCTTTTACAAGAATTGTTGGCATTCTTGCTGCTGCTTCCCATCCATCTGCTTAGATTTATAAACAATATAAAAACCCAATAGAGTTTTTGTGGGAATCTGGGGTGGGGCTGGGGAATCATGGCTGAGCTCACCAGAAACCTTCTGAACCAATGAAAGGAGATGCTGTACATTCCCCTACACACAAATTCTCCAGTGTGGTTCTGTTTGCACAACTTGTTTAATTAGATCAGTTACAAAACTAACATTTATCCAGTGTGATAGTGGTGGGGTCCTCTCTTACATTGAATCCAGTGCATTTGGATTCACATGGAGCCCCAAACCGAGAAAATTAGCTCCATCCAATAACCAAATTAAATTTGTTGTGCAAACATTATCATTACATTCTTTCCTCCAAGATTGTTTTCCCATTTTCTCCAAGGCATCTCTGAAGATCTAGAAATAAGTCTAGTTGAGATGGGGAAGAAAAAAAATCAGCTGGAAAGATTAAATAGCTCCATTCCCCACTCATCATTGTCCTCTGTAGGAGGGTCCCATACAAACCATGTTATTAAGCCAGCTAAAATAGAGAGTAGATCTGCCTCTTTTCAAATATTAGTTCAGCTCTTGTTGAGCCTTCCTGCGAACCATCAATCTCTCCTTCCAAAGTAGTCTTTCTTGAGCTGCCTGTTGCTTTTATTTTCTAAGCCCTCTTAGGAGACACTAAACAAAAACGGCTCAAGTTTATGGTACTGAAAGGAGAGAGTTATGCTGATTGCCAGGTAATTCTGCCAAAAAAAGAAAAATCTGGTGATTCCTAAAGCCAACCAACAAAATAGAACAGCTGGCACTTATTGGGAAAAATTAGGGAATAGGTAGCATGGCACTGTTACAAGATAATGCCATTGAAGGCAACTGGATTGAATGCCAAGGAAGTGACTTGGTTTTGACTCAAGCAACTACAAATGGGAGGGCTAAAGAAAATTAGAAACAACAGCTTCTATTCACTATCGAAGTTAGCATTTTATGTCTTTTTCTTTTTCATGATGCCAAGAAAGAAACATAGTTTTACAAATAAACCACAACACAATTTCATTAACATTTCCTTTTCTGCCCAAATCACTCTGGATTGTTTTCTTCTAGCCTGCTCCCTTGAGCCCATTTCTTTTCACTTGTTCTTAGCTGAGTCTTAGATACTAAAAAAGGGTGTGTGTGCGTGTGACAAATCTTATTAAAATGTGGATCTAGGAAGAAACTGCAGATTTTAGGAGAAGGGGGGCACTGAGAGCAAGAATGCATAGTCATAACATTCAGATTATTGTTTATTATTAATGGGTATTTATATATTAAAGATGACAAAGTATGATAAAATTATCAGAGAAGCTTTTATGGTTCACATGAAAGCCCAGAATATCCTTGTCTATTGGGCCTGCTGTTTCTAGTTATTAGTTGGTTAATATCAAACTGCAGAAATATATAGTTTCCAAACCTGCATCTAGGTTTCTTCTGGGAACATTGTTACAAAAGATCAATAAGGTGAGTCACAATGACAAGAGAACATAAACTTCTTTCAATGTGATACGTACCATTATTTGTAGCAGTTTTTGCTATATTGGACAATTTCATTGATCTCTAGGCAAAAACAAATAAATAAATGGGGATGAATTAAAAAATGGAAATATACCGCCATTGACTTCAAAGTGACTGGCCTTCACAAAAAGAAATTATAGAAATTATAGAAACTTGTTTTGTCACACAGTAACTAATTTAGTTCATTTCAACTCTTAAACAACAACTATTTCTTATAGACTAAAAATGTCTTTGTATCTTTTCTATCTCTACTTTATACTTATTATTATGTTAAACATACTACAATATAACACTATATATTTGTATGACAAACAAACAGACAGACAAACAAACAAACAAACAAACAAATAACCAGGATTTCCTATTACATTATACAGTGGTATAATGGCAAAGGACTATGAGAATTATCATGATTTGTTTTTAAGGTTCCATTAACTTTGGTCTATGAGCACATGTGTTCAAATTAAATTTACTCTCCAGCAACATTCATGGGAGCAATTATGCCTGATTCTGCAGGATCAGTTCAAACACTGAAAAATGAGGTGGGTAGATTCCTTATTATCAGCAACAATCTCATTTGTTGGGACTAAAGTATTTTTAAAAAGAAGTTTCTCTTTCATAAACTGAAAATCACTATTTGAGATCTTGTGTGAATTATTTATAATGTTCATAGAAGCAACATTAGTTCATATTGCTGGAAGTGATTCTCTATCAGCCTAACTTAAGAATTACATGTTTTATTAGAGTAAAAGAGAAGAAAAAATTGTATATGATTCATGGAGACAATGATAAAAAATAAAGCTGTTAGAGCTGAACTTTCATTTTCTATATGTGAAAGTTGTTATAATCATTAATACTATTGTCTTTTCTGATATGAAACTTGGTTCTTTGGCTTCACTAAAAAATCTTTTCTTTGAGTATAATATTCTAGAATTTCAAATGGGAAAGAAAATATTAGTTACAGTATACTGTATACTTTACAATAATCTTTATCATAATTATCTTTATAATAATCCTTTGGGATTGGGCAGCATAGAAGTCAAATAAAATAAATAACCAAACAAACAAATAAATAAATCTGAAATACTAGAAAATTTTCTATATACTGATGGAGTGTTAAACAAAACCGGTTTTTGTATTTATAACCAAATCTTTACTGATTGAACATCCATGTGGAAAAATATACAACTTTCACTCACATTTCCATTTTATAAACAGAAAACTATGGTATGCTGTGGAAAAATTGTTATGCAAGCCAAAAGAGATTTATTATGGATTTAACACTACTTTTAACTGACAGTATAAAAATTCCATCTTCTTTTGACTTTGTCTTACATATCCTCACTTGTATTATCAAATATTTTTTTCTTGAAACTAATTTTCTTCAATATTGTATTGCACTTTCTAAATTTATTTTGGAAGGAAGAAAATACTAGGGAAATGTGGCAAAGTAGTCACATTATGACTTATTTTGACATATTATATTGATTAAAATAAATTTCAACGTAATGTATTTATTTCAGCATTGCAATTAAATAGAAAAATATTAATCCGATTTTTTAATATTTTAAGCAACAGTTCTCTCTGCGAACACATTTTCTGAAAGGCAGTTAAAAATATTCAAAATGTAAATAAAAATAATAATTCAGGGCATAAAAAACTTGACTGAATAATGTTAATAAATCTGCCTTTGGAAACTCTGAATGGTTTGCATTGGTTAGAATTGAGAAGCATCAATTTGGGGTTGATTTAAAAATGAATCAGTGACTTTAGTTGTAAGCCCCCTGATTTTGTTCTAACAATTAGTATATTGTCTAGCCTGTGGTTTAGAAAGTATTATTTATTCATGCATGGCTGCATACATGTATATGAATAAAGTGGCAGGGTAGTATAGTGGTTAGAGTGCTACCTTTGATGCAGAAACCAGGGTTCAAATCCCAACTGGTATTTACCTTATCAGTAGGTTCCTTGGGCAAAGGCCTCTTAACGTTTCACCTGAATCTTTCAGCTAAAGAAGCTTCTTGAATGAGAATCAAAATGTCTTCAAAGCAAAAACCCAGAAAGTCCAGTTTAATTTAATTTAAATTAAATCGAAGAAGGGCAGCATCCAATTAATTAATTTAATTTAATTTAATTTAATGTCATGGGACTCAGGGCAGCTTACAAAAATAATTAATACAGTACAGTATTACAAAAAGTCAAATATAAATAGAAGCAACTAAAAAAGTTGAAAAAGCACCTTTGGGACAACCATGACCTGGATAACTGAGAATCTCCATGGATATTTAGGAGTATCATGCCAGCTCAGACTTAACCCAGTCTAATAAGGTTCATGTTAGATGTTGGGGAGCCAGAGCAATCTAATAATAAGTGGGCTACTGGAACAAACCATGCATGGACAAGATGAGGAAAATTTGGAATTGAATGTTACTACAACAGCAGAAGTGATGACGGGATATGGGAAACATATGAGGTAACTATGGATGGGTAGAAGGGCTGCATGCACTATTAACTGAGAAACAGCAATTTACTTAACATTCCAACATAGTGAAGGGGAAACTGCTCTTACAACTTGAAATAGACCAACTATATAACACATCTTGGACTCTATAGGATAGAGAAGAACAAAGGATGTGCACCCAATATCTAAGTTGCAACATCGCTGCCACATCACAGGACACAGCCACCAATATAAGATAATGGATACATTTGCTACAGTCAACCATCAAGATTGGTTACCAAAGCTTAGTGGGATATGTCAAAAGATGCCAGTAGAGCTCTTACAACAATATCTACTAATACCATATCTGAAACCAAGGTACAGCCAGTGTAATCCTGGAGATCCTTGACTACACAATCAAGAAAAATAGCAGTATAGCAGACAAGGAACAGCATAATCCAAGGAATAAGACTGCAACCAGAATACAACTGATAATTGGTGGGAAATGGTTGCCTGGAATTATCTTATTGATCAGTGAGTTGCATGGCATCAAATTCCTAATCCTTTCCCAGATTTTCTTACATTAATTACATCAGCTAGAATTAACCCATGAATTATAACATGTTAGTTATAATTGTTTTGAATTTATTAATAGTTATGAATTTATAACAATTAACATTATAATTAATTATAGCATTATAATTAAGCTAAGTCTTCGGAGAGGGGCGGCATACAAATCTAAATAATAAATTGGGGTTTAAATGATAATCATTTGGGTGAACTCATTTAAACGCAATCTTGCAGGTGTATGATTATTAAATTATACAGGAAGAGAATGTTTAGAACAGTACAAAAGACTTAGTGAGAAATGGTCTCGAGAGGCAGTCACATATATGGTTCTGCTGAGATAACAAACATATAGGCAGGTAGTAGCAATAATTTTTAATGTGAATGCATACTCTCAATGGTGTTGACGGGGAAGAGAAGCAAATGACAAAGGCAGCATTATAACATTGTGATTAAGCCCCACCCTCTTTATACAAATGCATGCAGCACAATGGAGCAACACTGCTATTGTCATTTCTGCACACACACCCAAACATTTTCTGATAGCAGGCTGTCCTAAATTAAATCTTTGAACTGGCAGACAGGAATATGAGAGCTGACTTAGGTATTGTGAAATGGTTCCTGACTGTGCTGATTTATGCATTTTAAGAATTGGGCTGAGTTCTTCCCTCCATAGAATAAAAATTAAAGGTAATTGCCCAAATCCTGTTTCCAAAATTATTGAGTTCGTATTCCTGTCAATGTTGAAAGCAGACCTTCCAAAGGTCACTAGTGTCATGTCCAAAATACAGAGCCAGGATTGGCCAACTCAGCCTGGCAGTGGGAGATATAAATAGCTGCCAGGCAAGACCATGTTGTTGTTGCTGTTGGTTCCATTTCGTTGTTGAATGTTGCTGTTACCCTTTCAATAAAGCCTGTTAACAGTTATCAGGCCTACTGGTTTCCCTTGGGCAGATTCTACAACTAGCCAGAGTGGGTTCTAACTTACCTCACTGCCAATTCGCTTCCTCCCGTGCTGCATAGCCCTCCCGCTTGGGCGCACGCATGCATAGTAGCAAAATAATCCCCCCAAAAAAATCCAAAAAAAGCCAAAACCAACTCAGCTTCTGCGCATGCACTGAGGAAAAAATCCTGGAAAAAAACAAAATTCAAAAAAAGAGATGACGGTGCCCACAGACTGACACCGACCAAACCGGTTCTGTGATGCCATCTTGATGTCACCAGTAGTTTGCTTTCAGTCTGAGTGAATTGGTCCAAACTGGGAGGAACCCACCTCTGGTCCCTAGTTACCTTTCATCTGAACAAATCCAGATTAAATTTTAACCTGGCATGCAAACATTCAGTGGGCATATTTGCTTTCTGCCTGTGCTGTTTTAAACTGCAGTTTCCATTGCTTTGACCATTTATCTAGTGAAGCTAAATCATTTACCATATTACAGACGCCTCCAGGAATATCAACCCTATTGCACACTTTAGAGTAATCGGCAAATAGGCAAACCTTCCCTACCAAACCTTCTCCTATGTCACTCACAAACATATTAAAAAGAATAGGACCCAGAACAGACCCTTGTTTTAAACGTATGTGGTGAAAATGAACAGAGAGAGAGAAACATAGAAGACTGATGGCAGAAAAAGACCTCATGATCCATCTAGTCTGCCCTTATACTATTTTTTGTACTTTATCTTAGGATGGATATATGTTTATCCCAGGCATGTTTACATTCAGTTACTGTGGATTTATCTACCACGTCTGCTGGAAGTTTGTTCCAAGGATCTACTACTCTTTCAGTAAAATAATGTTTTTTCACGTTGCTTTTGATCTTTCTCCCAACTAACTTCAGATTGTGTCCCCTTGTTCTTGTGTTCACTTTCCTATTAAAAACACTTCCCTCCTGAACCTTATTTAACCCTTTGACATATTTAAATGTTTCGATCATGTCCCCCCTTTCCCTTCTGTCCTCCAGACTATACAGATAAGTCTTTCCTGATACGTTTTATGCTTAAGACCTTCCACCATTCTTGTAGCCCGTCTTTGGACCCGTTCAATTTTGTCAATATCTTTTTGTAGGTGAGGTCTCCAGAACTGAACACAGTATTCCAAATGTGGTCTCACCAGCGCTCTATATAGTGGGATCATAATCTCCCTCTTCCTGCTTGTTATACCTCTAGCTATGCAGCCAAGCATCCTACTTGCTTTTCCTACTGCCCGACCACACTGCTCACCCATTTTGAGTCTGTCAGAAATCACTACCCCTAAATCCTTCTCTTCTGAAGTTTTTGCTAACACAGAACTGCCAATACAATACTCAGATTGAGGATTCCTTTTCCCCAAGTGCATTATTTTACATTTGGAAACATTAAACTGCAGTTTCCATTGCTTTGACCATTTATCTAGTAAAGCTAAATCATTTACCATATTACAGACGCCTCCAGGAATATCAACCCTATTGCACACTTTAGAGTCATTGGCAAATAGGCAAACCTTTCCTACCAAACCTTCCCCTATGTCACTCACAAACATATTAAAAAGAATAGGATCCTGAACAGACCCTTGTGGCACACCGCTTGTAACCTGTCTCTGCTCAGAATACTCACCATTAACAATAACTCTCTGATGTCTATGCTTCAGCCAGCTGCAAATCCACTGAACTATCCAGGGATTAAGTCCAATCTTCACTAATTTATCTATCAGCTCTTTATGTGGAACCATAGTCTTCGGAGAGGGGCGGCATACAAATCGAATTAATAATAATAATAATAATAATAATAATAATAATAATATCAAAGGCTTTACTGAAGTCCAGATAGGCAATATCCACCGCACCATCTTCATCCAACACCTTTGTGACATAGTCAAAGAAATCAACGAGATTAGTCTGACATGATTTGCCTTCAGTAAAGCCATGCTGATTTGGGTCCAATAAGTTGTTGTTGTTGTTTTTTGAGAGAGAGGGAGAGAGAGAAAGAGTTAAAATCATTCTTGTCTCAAAACATTTTCTACTAACTTTCCTAACATCCCCCAAAGTTTTCCCCCTTGGGAAAGATGGGCTGCAGTGTAAATTTGATTAATAAATAAATAAACACTTGGGCACAACTTGCATCATTACTGCTTTCAGCTCAGGAAAAAAAATGGCCCAGTCATTCATTCTTTTTGTCAATATGCCAAGTGACAGTAAAACTTTTCCTTTTTGCTGCATCACACCAACGCAACTGTAAAAACTTGTGTCAATACATCCTCTGTCAAAATCATGTTCACGAATAATAAGGCCATTCAGGTCACCCTAGATGGCACATTTTAGACTGACTTACATGCCAATCATTATGTACACAAGCCAGGCAGCAAAAAGTAAACAGTTTGTGGGGAGAGGAAACCAAACAAAAAAAATAAACATGATTCATTTATTTGTCCTGGAAACTGAATCTCTATAAAAATGGATACAGACCATTCTACCTACATTTTTATTACCCTTTAACTCAGTGAAGGGCTACCAAAATTTTTACTCTGGGCGTGGCTTATGTAGGACGCCCTGCATTTTATTTCAACATCTTTCAGTGCAAATTGGGTGCTCTGGGGCGGAGCTCCATTTTCGCTACCCCACTGTGTTCCCCAGCCCCAACCCCGCCATCTGGGTAGTAGCCCACCCCTACTTTAACTGCTTAAACAATCTATGGTGTTACCATGCAGAAATTTCAAAAATCAGGCACAAAAACCCCATTATGTTGCTGAGCTTAATGGTTTGCCCAGAACTGTCTACACCAAAGAAAAAAGAAAAAGAAAATTAATTTGCTTAACATTAACAAACAAACAAAAAACCAGGAATATTCAAGGAAGAGGAATAGAAATGCTACCATTAACAATGCACTGAGGGAAAAAGGGTGGGGGGGATGACTAGGTTAACCATAACCCTATCAGGCTTTATCAGAAGTGCATCTGCAGCTTCATAAGAATTATAGCAGAAAAAGTTTATTTATATTTATTTATTTATTATTTAAATTTATGTGCCGCCCAACTCCTTCCAGACTCTGGGTGGCGTTCAGAAATTAAAAACAATATAAAACAATTAAAACCCATAGAAATCAAAAGCATTCATATCTTGCCTGGCTCCGCTCTGAGTCTCATGGGACTGGGCAGCATAGAAATCAAACACAATCAAACAGAGAAATAAATAATTCCTTCCTCAACAGCCCCAAGCTGTTGCAAAGTCAGGTTTTCACAGCCTTCCAAAAGGCCACTAGTGTGGGGGCAGTGCGGACCTCTGGGGGGAGCTGGTTCCAGAGGGCCAGGGCCACCGCACAGAAGGCCCTCCCACGTGGCCCCCACCAACAGAAACTGTCTAGTCGATTGGACACAGAGAAGACCAACCCTGTGGGCCCTAATCAATCACTGGGAGGTATGTGGCAGTAGGCGGTCCAGTAAATTAAACTAATTACTGTTCAGTTGCAGCAACCAAACATTCAGGTGGGCCAAAAAGCAAATGTGGTATTAACGCAACTCATGTGCTTTCTGTAGACCCAAATCTGCCTATATATTAGACAAAATGTCAGGTCCTCATGTGGCAAGTTCCATTCTGTGCCTTCCTATAGTAGAGGGGCATCAGTCTGCTTTCTTTGCCTGTGTCTCTTTCTATTCTGCTTACCACTCTCAAGCTGTTTTACAGGTATTAGGAATGAATTTCTATATCCCCATCAACCCTTTCTGCTAGCCATCCTCAATCTGATGCTATTCAAATATGCTGACACTACAATTGCTACCATCGCGAGATACACATACAGAATAACAGAATTGGAAGGAACATTGTAGGTCATCTAGTCTAATCCTCTGCCCAGCAGAACCTACACCAGTGATGGTGAACCTATGGCATGGGTGCCAGAGGTGGCACGTGGAGTCGTATCTGCTGGCACACAAGTCGTTGCCCTAGCTTAGCTCTAACATGCATGTGTATGCCAGCCAGGTGATTTTTGGCTTACAGAGAGGCTCTGGGAGGGTGTTTTTGGCTTTCAGAGAGCCTCCAGGGAAATGGGGGAGGGTGTTTTACCCTCCCCTGGCTCCAGGGAAGCCTTTGGAGCCTGGGGAGAGCAAAACACAAGTCTACTGGGCCCACCAGAAATTGGGAAACAGGCCATTTCCAACCTCCAGAGGGCCTCCAGGGGTGGAGGAAGCTGAATGTGGGCACTCGTGCATGCATGATAGTAAAAGGGGAAAAAAAGGTCCACCATCACTGCCCTACATCATTTTTGACAGGTGGCAGTCCAGTTTCTTCTTGAAAGCTTCCAGTGATGAAGCTCCCACAATTTCAGAAGGCAAGCTGTTCCACTGGTTGATTGTTCTCACTGTCAGAAAGTTACTCCTTATTTCCAGGTTGAATCTCTCCTTGGTCAGTTTCCATCCATTATTCCTTATCTGGACTTCAGGTTCTTTGAAAAATAGGTTGACACCCTTCCTCATCTCTGTGACAGCCCCTCAAATATTGAAACATTGCTATCATGTCTCCTGTGGTCCTTCTCCTTCTTCTTGACTTGGTACTGGAATTTGGGACTTGTAATTCCTGGGATATACAGAAGACCGCCAACTGTTATGGGTGATCTTCAGGCACAATGAAGATGATTATCAAGTCAAAGTTGAAACATCTGACTAGTATTCTGATGTGTTCAGGAAGGACCCCTCTGCAAGTTAAAAGGATAAAAACAAGACAGGTCAGCAACCTGAATCCAATCTGCATTTTGCTATGGGAATGAGAACAATTTTCTTACTGGGCCAAGGGAAAATGTGATCCTCTGTGTAATGTCATCTTAACCATTGTAAGAAGGAAATGACATTCAGGCATTCCTGCCCCCCTGTAAAGCTTTCAGTTTTCCCCTTATCGTTATAAGAAAAGAAGATGAGTCTTGCTATATCAGGCCATTATCCCATCTAGTTCAGCAATTGATGTCGTGCAATGAGCAGCTAGATAGACCTGAAAAACTCTCACATTTCGAGGGAGAGTGATGGCTCCCTTCCACTGATCAACTATGTTGTCCAGCCATATTGTCTGGGGAATTCTGGGAATCCACACATCAAGTTGCTGACATTGAGAAACACTGAATTAGTCTATAAAATATGCTGCCTACCGTTTGAAGAGGTAACAAACTGCTATCAATATTGGTTTTCCCTGATAGTCTGATCTTCTATGAACCTGTCCAGTCCCTTTTTAAAACTATCAAAACTGGCTTCCATTTCCACAATTGTTGGCAGGATATATGACTGTAAACTGAATTATTGTCATCAGCAGAAAGATTAATCTTGTGGCTGACTTGTATTTGAAGATATTTTCCACTGATATGAATTTACTGCAATTTAGAATTTATAGACTGCCTTGCAATCAAGTCTTTGTGGTGTCAGTACAAAGGAAGGCACTGATTTTAATGGAGGTAAGTTGCAACTGAATATCCAAAGGATGTTTGATGGGACAGATGCCATTACAATCAGACTAGGAGATCTGAAGGCTTATCAAACATTCTGCAATCCTGTAAAAATGTATCCCAGCTGCAATTTCTTTCATTGTCTGATCTACGTAATATTTTTGGCCTGCCTCCTTCTTTCAGAGAAGATATTATGGCAAACTGATATTGGAGAAAGTTATAGATGTGTAGATAAAAGTCTTAATAAAAAAATCCTGCAAAGATACCTATATGCTAATTTAATTGGTGAGCACCAAATATCTGAAATTATTATGCTTCCGTTTTACCAATCTCCGAATGGTTTATAATTAGCTGTCGAAGCTCAAAATGCAAACAGTATATCAAAACACAGAGAAATGACATACCCTGTTAAAAAAAAATTAAGCAGGAAAAGGAAAACAAAATGAAACCCTTTTATCCAGGAAACACAGACATGAATGAATGCCCTCATCACCTCGAGGCTCGATTACTGCAATGTACTCTACATGGGGCTACCTTTAAATAATGTTCAGAGACTTCAATTAGTCCAGAATGCAGCCGAGCAAGCTGTTATGGGTTACCCAGATATACCCATATATCTCCATCACTCCACAAACTGCATTGGCTTCCAATTGGTCTCTGAACACAATTTAAAGTGTTGGTTATTACCTATAAAGAAAAGAAGATGGCTTAGGCCCAGATTATTTACGGGATCATCTTCTGCCTCACATGTCCCAGGGACCAATTAAATCCCACAGAGTTGCCGATTAGCGAGGCCACGGGGAAGGGCCTTCTCTGTGGCAGCTGCGGTCCTCTGGAATCAACTCCCCCCAGAAATTCACACTGGGCAGCTAGATACCCCTGAAAAACTCTCACATTTTGAGCTCAAAAAGCTTTTAAATCACACCTTTGATGATAGGCTTGGGGCCTTTGAGCAATAACACTCTGCTCCATCCAGTAGTGTGCTAGAAGTAATGAATGTCTGTTTTAATGTTTTTTTAATATCTGGGGTTTTAAATTTTGTACCTTTGTTTTATTCTGCGCACCACCCTGAAGGGGGGGAGACAATAAATAAATAAATAAACAAACAAACAAACAAACAAACTAGATTACTTTTCAAAAAGCCATAAAGTACTTAATTGTTAGTATCTCATGCATTTCAGAAGGAAGATCTAGCCTAGAAAGTAACCACAAGATAATGTTCTGTGGCTTTCAGCATATGCAGGATTTACTTCCCTAATGATCTTAGCAATCAACCTCTGAGGCCATCAGATGTCTGATCCCAAGGTGATTAATGCCTGATTTATTAGAAGCAAAAAGTTACTACTACTACTACTACTACTACTAATAATAATAATAATGATGATGATGATGATGATGATGATGATGATAATAATAATAATAATAATAACAACAACAACAACAACAACAGAGTTGGAAGGGACCTTGCAGGTCTTCTAGTCCAACTCCTGCTTAGGCAGGAAACCCTACACTACTTCAGAAGATGGTTATCCAACATCTGCTAAAAAAATTCCAGTGTTGGAACATTCACAACTTCTGGAGGCAAGCTGATCCACTGATTAACTGTTCTGACTGTCAGGAAATTTCTCCTTAGTTCTAAGTTACTTTTCTCCTTGTTTAGTTTTCACCCATTACTCCTTGTTCCAACCTCTGGTACTTTGGATAATAGTTTGACTCCCTCTTCTTTGTGGCAACCCCTGAGATATTGGAACACTGCTAACATGTCTCCCCTGGTCCTTCTTTTCATTAAACTAGCCATGCCCACTTCCTGCAACTATTCTTCATATGTTTTAGCCTCCAGTCCCGTAAGTTGAGGCTGACTTGGTAGCAAAAGGGCAATCCCTTGACTGCTTTAACCAAAGTTCAGCATGTGTACACTTGTGCACTAGTGTTTTTTTAAAAGGAAAGGTTTTCCCTGCCGGTTGTGTCGGGCTCTAAATTGGTGCTCATCTCCAATTTATAGTTGAACAGCTGGTGTTCAATTCAATTCAATTCAATTCAATTCAATTTATTAGATTTGTATGCCGCCCCTCTCCAAAGACTCGGGGCGGCTCACAACAGTAATAAAAACAGTATAACAATGGAACAAATCTAATAATAAAATATATAAAAACTTCAACAATTAAAAACCATACAGCACATACACATCAAGCATGAAATATAAAAAGCCTGGGGGAGATGTCTTAGTTCCCCCATGCCTGGCGATATAGGTGGGTCTTAAGTAACTTGCGAAAAACAAGGAGGGTGGGGGCCGTTCTAATCTCTGGGGGAAGTTGATTCCAGAGGGCCAGGGCCGCCACAGAGAAGGTTCTTCCCCTGGGGCCTGCCAAACGACATTGTTTGGTCAACGGGACCCGGAGAAGGCCAACTCTGTGGGACCTTATTGGCCGCTGGGATTCGTGCGGTAGAAGGCTGTTCCAGAGGTATTCTGGTCCAATGCCATGTGTTCCCCAAAGACACTTTCATGATTTTCATTATTGTGTACTGTATACTGAAGGTGCATGGAACACCTTCCCATCAAGGTATTTATCTACTTGCATTTTCATGCTTTCAGAATTGCTAAGATGGCATGAACTTAGCAAGTAACAGGAGCTTATTGGTAGCTAATTCAAGAATAACCACCAAGGTGGCCAAACTGAAACTAGTACAGTATTCTAAATATCGGGTGATCAGGCTGTTCCACTTCAGGAAAAGATAATATGGGTCTATCAATTAAATCTGACAGACCCCATGGATTAACAAAATCTACATAGAAGTCATCCAGATAAAAGGAGTCTTTGTTCCTTTACTCTGCATTGATTAGAGTTTTAGACCACACGCTACATTTTAGGCATGATATTAACAAAATAGTGCCCTTGTAGAAGAGAGCAATCAAGATAATAAAGGGCCTGAAAGTGGGGGAGCAAGAGATTGAGAAAACAGTTGAAGGCATCAGATAGGTTTAGCATGGAGAAGATGAGTCTGTGAGGAGAAATGATAGTAATTTTCAAGTACCTGAAAGGTTGTCATATTTTAAAAAATGAGAAAGTATTGTTTAGAATTGTTCCACAAGGCAAAACAAGAAACTGAGGGGAAAATCTTGACTGGACAGCAGGAATAATTTTCTCATGGTAAGAGTTATTCCACAATGAATAACTGCCTGACTGGGGAGTTCTGGAAGTTGAAGTCTACACATCTTGAGGGTGTCAAGGTGGACAAACATTTTTTTAATATTATTGTCTTTACCAGAATTAAATCTCAGTTTCATGCAGTGATGGGCTACCAAAATTTTTACTACCACACTGTGGGCATGGCTTATGCATTTTGTTTCAACATCTTTCAGTGCAAATTGGGTGCTCTGGGGTGGAGCTCCAAATTTTACCTCCAGTACAGCGTTCCTGACCATACCCGTAGGAGCCCACCACTGGTTTTATACGTAATAAGTAATAGAAAGTAGTGAATATGATGGTGAAACTTTTTTGGCTTGGGTTCCAAAAGGGCGCACATGCCCACACCCATAATGCAATACCCTCCCCCCCCATGCATGTGCACAACCCCAATGCTGCCCCTCCATGCATATGCAGAAACCCCCCCCCTCCATGCTGCCCCCCATGCATATGTGCAAAGGCCTCACTGAAGTCTCCGGACTTCAAATAGGCCATTGAGCTGTCTTTCGCTCTCCCCAGGGTTCAGGAAAGCCTCCTGAAGCCTGGAGATGGTGAAAAATGGCCCAACAGGCCAAATGTAAGTTCAGAAATGAACTTCAAGTTGGCCCGTTGGCCCATTTTTTGCCATCCACAGGGTTCAGGAGGCTTTGCTGAACCTTACAGAGAATGAAAACAGCTGAAAAGAAGGCCAAAAATCAGCTGTCCAGCATATGCATGATCGCTGGAGCTGACATAGAGCAATGTCTTGCGTGTCCTCAGATATGGCTCCATGTGCCACCTGTGGCATGTATGCCATTGGTTCGCCATCACTGCTATAAAGGGTGGGAGAAAGAAACAAGGAAGGCAAATGGCTAACTAGAGAAGTTATCTGTTGTAAGGGACTGCATGCTCATCTCTGAGGGTGGAAATAGCATTTTCTGAATAGGTGGTAATTATAAGTGAATGTTCTGGAAATTACTGATTACCCAGGCACTGCCCAAAACTTTTCTCTTTTGAATCTGGATTGAGGCACAACCCAAACAAGTAATGATTCAGGCCTTAATTTTTTTAAGAAAAAAAAAAGAAACGATATTTGAGTATAGTCAAATAAGTACCTTAAACATTTTTTTAAAGTGATTTTAATTAAGGTCTGAAAAAAGGAGGCCAAATTGGATGGGAGTTCTTACGAAGTAAGGAAACATTAAAAGAACAGTCAGAAAGAATTTCAAATGAAGGGTGAAAGTAGGGTAACAGAAGGATTCAATATAGCTACATCAAAATGTATTTTTAAGTGAAGATGTAAAAAATGAAGAGGACACCAGTTTGAAGTGTGAACAAGGACAGGTAAGGAAGAGTACAAGTTTATAATCCAGAAACATAGACAGAAGTAGAAGTTTAAATTAATTCTGCAAATCTCATACTGGGATTACACTGTATCTGAGGTGGAACCTTTACAAGAGACAAGATTGTAGTCTTTCAACTATATTATTATCAATAATATATTTTTATTCCCCTATCATAAAATTAGGGTGGAACTTCCCCTTCCCCATCTTAACAGATGACACCACTGGAAGTAATAGAACAGAAATTAATAGAATAAATACTATGGAGGTAGTCATAGTTTTTGTATAAGCGAGTTAAAAAAGAGGAATGACAGCTAGAAGGAAAAAATTTCCAGAAGAAATTAAACACTGGGGAACTCTAGAAAGTAAGAGAGATTCCTAAAGTCAATAAAATCTTGGGTGGGAAAAAAAGGAGCCAGAAAAGCTAGAATTAAATAATGTATGTACAGTATCTGCAACGTGCAATTCAAAGATATTATGCATGTAACAGAAAGCTTCCAAATATCGGTTATTTAATAATTTCAATTAATTAATTAATTAAACTAATTAAATTAATTTATAATTTATAATAAAGAAGGAAATTTTTAAGTTAGAAGTACAAAATCCGGCACCAGTTTGAGTCACTCTTTCAAATGATAGGGGTCTTGACAGAGATGAGTATTGGCCATATCCATATCGGTGCAGATGCTCTCAGGGTCCATGAAAGAAAAAGAGACATTGGTCAAGAACTATGCAGTTCAATGGTGAGAAATGTAAGGTTCTGCATTTAGACAGGAGAAAGCAAATGCAAAAGGTATAGAACAGGAAATGCCTTAACGAATGAAGACTAACAAACATGTCTTGGGATAATGTTGTAGGATCCAATCTGGGTTGGTCACTAGGACCGGAGGTTTTGTCTATCATTATTATTATTATTATTATTATTATTATTATTATTATTATTATTACTATTATTATTTATTAGATTTGTATGCCGCCCCTTTCCGTAGACTCGGGGCGGCTCACAACACAATAAAACAGTTCATGACAAATCTAATAATTTACAATTTAAAATATTAAAAAAAACCATTATTTAAGCAAGCATACATACAAGCATACCATACATAAATTGAATTGAATAGGTCCGGGGGGAGATGTCTCAGTTCCCCCATGCCTGACGACAAAGGTGGGTTTTAAGGAGTTTACGAAAGGCAAGGAGGGTAGGGGCAGTTCTAATCTCTGGGGGGAGCTGGTTCCAGAGAATTGGGTCCGCCACAGAGAAGGCTCTTCCCCTGGGGCCCGCCAACTGACATTGTTTAGTTGATGGGACCCGGAGAAGGCCCACTCTGTGGGACCTAATCAGTCGCTTCAGGGAACTTTTCTCTAGCTCTCTCTAGGAAGTAGCTACAGTGATAACTATGAGAGGGATTTAGATGTCCTAGTGTCCTAATGGACCACCATTTAAGTATGATGGTGCCAAAAAAGCCAATGCAGTCTTAGGATGCATTGACAGAGAGATAAGGTCAACACAAGAAATGAAGCATTGCTCTACACCATGCTGGCAAGACCACACTTGGAATATTGCATTCAGTTCTGGCACCATAAAAGATGTTGAGACCCTGGAAAGTGTGCAAGAGCAAGAAAGATGATAAAATGATAAGATGATAAAGGACCTGGAGGCTAAATTATATGACAAATGGTTGAAGCAGCTAAGTATGTCTAGCTTACCTAAGAGAAGGGTTAAGGGGGAACAAAATAGCTGTCTTCCAGTACTTGAGGAGCTGTGACAAAGAATAGAGGATTGACTTATTCTCTAAGACACCAAGAAGTAATGGGTAGAAGCTTGTTAAAGAAAAATCTAAGCTTTCTGACAATAAGGGCAATCAATCAATGGTATAGTTTGTCTCCTGGGGTTGTCGCTGCTCAATCACTGTAAGTTTCCAAAAATTTGACTGGGAAGATAGAAGTCTCTTCTCATGAATAGACCAGAATACCTTCGGGACCACCTTCTGCCGCATGAATCCCAGTGACCGATCAGGTCACACAGGTTGGCCTTCTCCAGGTCCCGTCGACAAAACAATGTCGTCTGGCGGGCCCCAGGAGAAGAGCTTTCTCTGTGATGGCCCCGGCCCTCTGGAATCAACTCCCCCTTGAGATCAGGACTGCTCCCACCCTCCTTGCCTTCTGCAAATTACTGAAAACCCACCTATGCCGCCAGGCTTGGGGGACATAACTGACCCTTAGCTGTTTCTTTTTATGTGTGGTTTAATTGGATGATATGACTGTTTTATCATGGTTTTTTATAATTGTTT
Source organism: Erythrolamprus reginae (assembly GCF_031021105.1). NCBI lineage: Eukaryota > Metazoa > Chordata > Lepidosauria > Squamata > Dipsadidae > Erythrolamprus > Erythrolamprus reginae. The sequence continues at coordinate 96,760,875 of NC_091950.1, read as the reverse complement.
TTAATATTAGATTTGTGCTTTGTATTTTGTTGTGAGCCGCTCCAAGTCTTCGGAGTGGGGCGGCATACAAGTCTAATAAATTATTATTATTATTGTTGTTGTTGTTGTTGTTGTTATCATCATCATCATCATCATCATCATCAGAGAATTATAAATGGTGCTGGCTACACAACACATGTAACATACCTACAAATTGTTGCCACCTTTAAAACCCTTCATGACTTGGAACTCAGTAACCTGAGGAACCTTTTTCAAGAGTTTATACCTGTCTAATCCAACCCAACCCAATCCAATCCAATCCAATCCAATCCAATCCAATCCAATTGATTGGGCATGCCACAGCCAAGGAGTGTTAACTGATGGAAACTAGAGAGTGAGCTTTTTCTGCTGTAGCCCCTGCTATGTGGAATATTCTCCTCTCAGAGATTAGAATGGCCCCAACCCTGCTAGCTTTTGACCACGCCCCCTCACCCTAGAGGTTAATTAATGTAGTTAAGGGTATGTTTAGCTGTCAGTATAGACAGCATATTTTTGTTTTGTTTGACTATGTTTTGTTCCTTTTTCTTTTTTGTTGTATACTGTTGTTTCATTTGTGTTTTTTTGTATTGTTTTTAAAAGTATATAAATTCAATAAAGATTATTTTTAATTAATTAATTAATATCAGTTGTTAGACAGCAACACTTATCCACTTGTCTGACTTGTTATCCACTATGGCAGACAGTCTCAAACCACAGCCCACGGGACGCTTCCAGCCCGCCCACACATTCTATCTGGCCCACCCAGTGGGAGGATTAAACCTCACCTTTCACTCTTTGCAAGGCTGGCTTTTCCCGCTGCCCTCATTGCCCCCTTGCAGATTGCAGCTGCACGTCTGTGAACTTCAGGTCATTGCTGCCCACACACTTCTGCTGGCCACATCTTCCAAAGGTAAGAAGGGCGTGAACTGGTTGGGCAGGGATGAGCTGGTGGAGCGGTTATACTGGCCAAGGTGGACTGATACACGAGGACAGAGCTTTGAACTCTTCCTGGGCTTTGGAGAAGCTGCCCCAGTCCTGGGTGGGAGGGAGGAGACTCTGTGTGAGAGCATGGTTTGGGCTCTGGGGGTGCGGTGGTTGCAGAAGCTGCCTGGCCTAAATTCAAGCATCACATCTGAACTTTAATTTTTAATTCTTTGCTTGCAGCACTGTGAAGCCTTTGCCTGGAACAAAAGGGATAGGAACCACATTGGCCCATAGAGAGGAAAAGGGAAGGAAGGAACTTCACTTAGTTATAGTCTTAATTGGTACAGTTCTCAGTCTGGTTTATTGTGTGGTCATCTGAAGCATATGATCAGGAGTTATTTTGAAGGAAATCCTGTTTGTTTTATTCTTTTTAATGACCTATTTTAAGGAGCCTAAAGCTGCTACTGTAATGAAGTTAGGCAAGTGGCAAGAAAGTTTACCACTTTCTTGGTAAGGGGGGGGGTTCTTATTAAATAAATAGATTCCTTGGGTTGAGCAAATACAGCTCATGAAGGACAAAGCAAAATGGACTGCTAAATTGGCCACGCCCACCCAGCCACATGACCACCTAGCCACATCTGCCCACCCGGTCCAGCTCCCCAAGAAATGAAGGATCATGAACCAACAACAACAATGGCCAAATTCTCTGAATGTTTACTATGCATGTTGTGTTAGTTTTTATGTTATCAGGGTTTTAATTTAATGCTTTTATAACTCAGTTTTAAATTTGACTTCTTTCTTATTGTTTGTATTTTATATACTGCTGCAAGCCGCCGTGAGTCCTGGCATAGAAGTCAAACAAACAAACAAATAAATAAACAAACAAATAAATGAATGAATCTCCCCCCTATTTAAAAAGTTTGAGGACCCTGCACTAGGGCATCATCAGAGCTAGACTCCATAGCTTTAGATCTCATTCAGCAGGGACAGTCTTCAGTCTTATCTTCTTGAATTGTGTAGCTTGCTAATGAAAATCTACAACACTTGCACACTTATTCAATTAACAATCACCCCTATTAATTGTCTTTATTTATTTATTTATTGTTAGAGTTGAAAGGGACCACGAAGGCCATCGAGTTCAACCCCCTGCCCAAGCAGGAACCCTATAGTACACCAGTCAAGTGGCAGTTCAATCTTCTCTTAAAAATATCCAGAGTGTTGGAGTTCACAATGTCCGCTGGTAGGTTGTTCCATTGGTTGATCGCTCTGACCATCAGGAAGTTCCTCCTTATCTCCATGTTGAATCTCTCCTTGGTCAGCTTCCAGCCATTGTTCCTCGTCTGGCCCTCTGGTGCCCTGAAGAATAAAGTGATCCCCTCCTCTCTGTGACATCCCCTCGTATACCTGTAGACTGCTATCATGTCCGCCCTCCTTTTCTCTAGGCCATCCATGCCCAGTTCCCTCAGTCTCTCTTCGTAAGTCTTGGTTTCCAATCCCTTCATCATCTTGGTATAAAGAACCCTTGTCAACTCTTGGTATAAAGAACCCTTGTCAACTCTGGCTATAAGTTTCTGTTCCCAGACTGGGTGCTGATTTTTATTATTTCTCATATAAAACTTTTTAGCATATATATTTTCCCCCAGTAGTAACTTTCATCTTGTCTTCTGTGTAGTGTCAGCAGTATGCTTCCTTATCTTTCGTTGGGGAAAAGAGCTAGAGCTTCTTCTTTAAAAAAAAAAAAATCAGGTTTCTCTCATGTATTACACTTTTTTAGAACTCTATTGATTTTCTACCTTATGTGACCTTTACAAATGCTGAGGCTTCCTCTAAAAATTGGCACGGCCATCATTTAGCAGGGTTTGTTTTTAAGATACCCATCACGCTAATAAGGTATCCAAGCTCTGAGGAAGAGAGTCTACGCTTCAGTCTGAACAGATTACACTCTCTAATGGGAAATGCATTGTGTGTGAACCAATAGCAAAAATTCACAGGACATCTGAGTTGCTTTGACAAACTCTCTCTTTCCTCAAGGGCCATGCCAGGCCAATTCACATGTTATGCAAAAGGAAGCCTGCCTATTTAATCCAGGTGTATCTACTCCATTGGGGAGTTATGAGCAATTACGCTTTTGTGCATTTGAGAGGATAAAATATTGTTTGCAAATACATTTTAGTTAGTGGCGGTGTTCTATCATCCTTTTCAAAAAGCTACAATTACACCAAAACTCTGAGTTGAGGTACAAGACCATGAACAATTCAGCAAGGTCATAAACTGAAACCAAGATTTTCCTGATTCAAATATAGCACACAACCCATTTGACTGTTGCCACACTATTGGATAACTATCGGGGTAGGCTTCAAAATTTTTAGCAAGGGGTTCTCTGCTCAGTTGCTAGGTGGGCGTGGCCATGGTGGGCATGGCCAATTTGGCCTCCTGTACCCTGTGGGGGGGATTGCCCTCTCCAGCCTCCGGAGGCTTTCCCGAACTCCCAGTAGACCTCCTTTTTCACTCTCCCTGAGCTTCTGCATGCACCCTACTCTTACCTGCATACAAAATGGGCTGTATGGGGACCCCTTGGAGGGGCTGGGTGGGGTGGGCAGGGTGAGCCAGGAGTGGGATTTGGGGCTTCTCCAAACTGCACAGAATCTTAGGTAGAAGGTCTGCCATACCCCACATGCACCCCTGCTTCCCTCCTGCACGAGCACAATTTCCAGGTTTTTTTGCTTCTGCGCATGTGCAGAAGCGAAAAAAACCAGAAATGGACAAACAAGTAAGTGCCCACTCGCCACTGCCTGCCGCCATTTGCCCCTCCACTGCTCGCTTGCCACTGTTCACCTCGCTTGCCTCTCGATCTTGGGGCAAACGGCGGCAGCATGGGTAGTGGGGGGAGCCAGCATGAGAGGCGAGTGAGTGGCAAATGGCAGGGAAAGGCAGCACTCACGGCAGGGCAGGGCAGACCAGACGTAGGTCCAGGGAAGCGCCAGCGGGGTGTGCACACCTGGCATCGCCACCGGAGGTAGGCTACATGCTACATGGCCACCACTGGAACCACATTCCCCATCTTTTACACTGCGGCCACCACTGAGCCCATCCAACATTCAATGTTGGTTGCAGTGTATTGAATAGTAGTGGTGGTTAGGTTAAGCATACTTGCGATCTAATCTTATTGGCATGCCTGTATATGATCCAGTTCTTAACTCACTGGGGTTAATGCTTCTAGAATTCTCAGTGAAGCACGTACAGTGGTAGCTTGGTATTCAGTTGCTTTGAAACTCATTGAATTTGGTACTCAATGCATTTTGACATGAAACTTTTGTCCTTGTACGCGTTGTTTGTTTGGTACTCAACCCACAAGCTAGAACCTGTCGGCCTTGGCTGCCTTGTGACTCACTACATTATTCCTTAGAGGAAAAAATTGTTTAGCATTCAGCGTTTTGGGTACTCATTGCACCTCCCAGAACCAATTAACGATGAGTACTGAGTACCATTGTAGCAGAAAAATGTCTTGAAATATATTTTCCTTAACAATAAAAAAAAACATTGACAGTGCATTTTAATATGTATTTTGAATATTATATAAGCCTGGAGGCATCCTGAAATCATATGCTCATCCCCAGGTTTCTATATTTCTTGGCAGCATAGAAACTTGTCTTATGCTGCATCAGACCCACTAGTTCATCTTAATGCGAAATTGCCTATAAGATCTTTCTGCATCTCTTCTGGGGTTGTGAGCTGGCTTCGTTCCCATGCCTTGGGGTTAAAGTGGTGTGATTTACTGGCAGGGCCTCTTTTTTTTTCTATCTGGGCTGTCTGTTTATGTGGGTTTTAACGTTTTCTGCAGATTTTGCAAGCTGCCTAGTCTTCTGGAGTGGACAGACATATTAAATCCAATTGGTTAATTAATCTCAAAGCTATCATAACTACAAAATAACCCAAGCACTGAACCTGGACTTTCCACAGGTTCTATCACTAAGCATCACCCCGTCTCTAAACATAGCATAAAATAACATTTAAAGGGGTAAGGTTGGCAGCTAAGATTTATTTATTTATTTATTGGATTTGTATGCCGCCCCTCTCCGCAGACTTGGGGCGGCTAACAACAGTAATAAAACAGTGTATAACAATAATCCAATACTAAAAACAGTTAAAAACCCATTATATAAAAACCAATCATACAGACATACCATGCATAAAATTTTAAAGGCCTAGGGGGAAAGTGTATCTCAGTTCCCCCATGCCTGGCGGCAGAGGTGGGTTTTAAGCAGTTTACGAAAGGCAAGGAGGGTGGAGGCAATTCTAATCTCTGGGGGGAGTTGGTTCCAGAGGGCCGGGGCCGCCACAGAGAAGGCTCTTCCCGTGGGTCCCACCAAGCGACATTGTTTGGTTGACGGGACCCGGAGAAGACCCACTCCTATGTACTGTACTAATTCCTTTGCAATAATGATAGTGGTGAAATCATGCAAAAGAGTAAAGTAAGGGTTAATTTCTCCATAGAATTTTAAATATATAGCATGAATGGTCACCTAGGAGGCATACCTAATTAAACTTTATATGCCTGCTGACTAGCAACTGGGGGGAGAGGAGGAAATCTTTTTGATTGTTTTTATTTTTACTGTATTTCCCCCCTGGTTTCCTTTATTCTTCAGCAAGACTACATGCAGTGCTTTAACCTTTCCTGATATATTATGAGAATCATTTCAAAGCTATTTTTTGCCTTGAATGAATTGTCTATTCTGCTTCTTAAACTAAGTAGCATTTACTTAGGCTGTTACTCATCAACCTCAGTCTCCTTAATGAGATATTCTGCCAATGGGACTGCCAACTATCTATTGAATAGACAGTTCAAGCATAAATACTTCAGAGTTAAATTGCGGCATCTGAAGCACAGGATGTCTATTATGGTTTTAGTGTGCTATTTTTCAATGAGAAACATCTCTCCCAATCTATGGAGCCATGAGATAGGAAAAACATCAATTCTATTATTAAAAATGACCAGAAATAAAATTTGGTCTTATATGATTGGCAACTTAAAATCATAAGCAGTAAGGCATTTACTCACTTGAGCCAAGAACATCTTATAGAATATTACTTCCTTGATGTAGAAGCTTAAATAGCTTTATACCATTTTCTTTAAATCTACATCTTTGTCATATTTTAAGAGCCTATGAAAGATACTGGAGAGAGAAAAATCTGAAGGTACTTTCTGTGCATTGGGATCCAAAAAAGCACAGAAGTAATTCCACAGCTTGTATTCTTCAAACACTCACCTTCTGCGGCAAATGACAAATTCATTTTGAAACTGCAGGGATTTTCAAAGCAGTTTATGATACAGCACAGTCAAGGTTTACAGTTCAAAGGAAAACTTCATTTTGAAGTTCTTGAGCATATAAACATGTCAGTCCTAAAGGAGATCAACCCTGACTGCTCTTTAGAAGGCCAGATCCTCAAGATGAAATCCCAAATACTGTGGCCACCTGATGAGAAGGAAGGACTCACTGGAGAAGAGCCTAATGATGGGAACGACTGAGGGCCAAAGAAAAAGGGGACGACGGAGAATGAGGTGACTGGATGGAGTCACTGAAGCAGTCCAGGGGATGGTAGACAGCAGAAAAGCCTGGAAGAATAATAATAATAAAAACATTTATTTATAATGGCCTTTTACCAAAAGGGCATAACAACAGACCATATACAATTTGATAAAGACAGACAATAACACTTATTAGTAATATATACACTTAGCAAAAGCACAGCTAATAAAGACCATGAACTTATTAAAACATTCCCAACCTCTCCAATGTCTTCCCCTCTTACTGATCCCCAGACAGAGATGTTTCAGTCTAGCGAATCAAAAAGGAATGTTTTAAATGTCTTACAAAAATGGAGAAAATTCTCCTCTACCTGAAGCTCTAAGGGAAGTCTGTTCCACAGACATGGGGCATCTCTTGAATGTTGTCCATGAGGCCATGATGGGTTGGATACGCAACAACAACAACAACAATTCTGAATTGATTCATGGTTGCTAAGAGTACATCCCACCCAGTGTTTGCATTCTTTACATTATTTGCAAAAGTACTCTTTTACAAATCTGCAAATAGAAGGCCAGTCTAACATTTCTGAATACTAATAACTGAGTGGCCATCCCACCCCCTCTTTTTGACTCATATTTCTAGCCATGACTAAGGGGAAGGGGGGGAAAGAGAGAACACTATCTATTCATCCAGTAGAACAGTAACAAAATATTGAAGAGATGCTCATCTGGGTTCTGGCTGAAGGCAAAATCCAACAATTCAGGACCATCCTTGGATTACTACTGATGGTTTGGTGTACTTAGTCCTTAGATGTTTTGATGATCACTAATTTAGGTGGTTTTTGAAAGGAAGCCAGGCAGTACTACTGACCTATAACCTTTAGGTTCTTGGTGGCATCTCTTTATAACCTTAAGATTTTTGGTGGCAGATGACCTGATAAATAATAAAGCACAAAAGGAGTCCCCAAAACCTCTTTTTATTTTAACAGCTTTATATTATGTTCATTTCCAGCTGTAATAAGTCCCAAACAATGTTAATGAGTTCAACAGAAGTCTTTCAGAAGAAGGCTGATGTCACCAACTTTTATCTCTCTTGACATGCTGCCAAAGACCTAATTGGCAAGGAGCTTTGCAAGGCCAAACAGAGTCAGAACCGAAATGTTGAGACATGAATTGAATTAGTTGCTTCCTGCAAGGAGCACATCCAGGGGTGTGCGGCTGCCCAGACCAGGGGGGGAGAGAATGCAGTGGGGTAGCAAAAATGGAGCTCCACCCAGAACACCTAATTTGCAATGTAAGATGTTGAAAGAAAATGCAGGGCATCCTGCATAAGCCACACCCACATTGGTAGCCCTTCACTGAGCACATCTGTTTGCTCCACTTTTATAGCCTAGGAAAGGGGTCAATAATCTCTAAGCCTTACTCCTAATCCTTTTCCTCTGTAACTCTTCTTGCCTTCTGGCAGCTCTGTGCATGTGCACATTGGAAACAGGCTCCACTTGTTCCTCTGCCTCACTCATGTCAGCCCCTGGAGGCTCTGGAGTCAGCACAGACCTCCCAGATAGCCCGGGCTGGATCTCTGCCTCTGGCACCGAGCCTTCTCCAGACTCCATATTCCTCCCCAGCTTCTTCTCTGTCTGATTCTGCCACCAGCTCCACAGGCTGCTGGCGGACCACAACAGCGTCTCTAAAATGTTGACTACCAATCTGTTTCTGGGCACAATTCAAAGTGTTGGATATGACCTATAAAGCCCTACATGGCATAGGACCAGACTATCTCCAAGGCTGCCTTCTGCCGCACGAATCCCAGCGACCGGTGAGGTCCCACAGAGTTGGTCTCTTTAGGATCCTGTCGACCAAACAATGTCGGCTGGTGGGACCTAGGGGAAGAGCCTTCTCTGTGGGGGGCCCAGCCCTCTGGAATCACCTCCCCCCGGAGATTCACATTGCCCCCACCCTCGTCACCTTCCAAAAGAGTTTAAAAACTCATCTTTGTTGCCAAGCCTGGGGCAATTAGATCTTCCCCCTGACCAATGAGTGTTTTCAGTATGATTGTTGAATGATTGGTTTGATAGGTTTTGTTTAAATTGAATTTAACGGTTTATTTAATGTATTATTAATTGGATTCATATTATTGTTCTGTTTTTGTACATGCTGTGAGCTGCCCCGAGTCTTCGGAGAGGGGAGGCATACAAATCCAATTAATTAATTAATTAATTAATTAATTAAATAAATAAATAAACACATACTTTTTGAAAACAATAGAAAAGGACTATCATCTTTCTGTCTGGAGACTGCAAGACTCCCATGTATGACATGGAAATACCTTAACAATGCATCCCTACGATCAACTTTACTATCTCTGGAATCAAAAGGAACCTGTTACAGAATAGTGGCTTGAGAAGGAAAATATTTTAAAAAACTGTGAAGTGAATTCACTTTCTTTATCAGAACTGAAGTTCTTTGGCCAATCCTTTCATGCCCATATCAATTTTAATTTTTTCCTTCAATCTTTCTTGTTTTTCACAGAGTAAAAGAGAGTAAGCATATTTCCGCCAACAATCTGGGTCCTTATTTTACCAACCTGGAAAGGATGGAAGGCTGAGCCAACCTTGAGTCTACTGAGATTCGATCTGCCAAACTGCTGGCAGCCGGTGATCAGCAGAAGTAACTTGCAGTACTGCACTCTAATCACTGGTGGAAGGCTCTTCAAAAGAAAGAACTTGTTTGGTCATTGCTGCAAGTTGATATCTGATTGATTTAAAGCAAATCACTCGGACGTGTAGCAATCAGTTCCAGTCCATTTAGGGACAAAATGTAGGAATGTGGCCCACCCATAGAGATTTGCACTTTCTTACTGCCTGACCTCATTAACTCCACTGAGCTTTATACCATGCTGGCTAACTACCACTTCCAGCCATGAGTGCTAAATTGACCTCAAAATGAAGATGTTCCCCAAGAGAACAGATTCAAAGTGATAAATGGGTTATAGTATATATAGTATAATATAAAGTATATATAGTATAAAGTAAACTGCCGCACGAATCCCAGTGACCAGTTAGGTCCCACAGAGTGGGCCTTCTCCGGGTCCCGTCAACTAAACAATGCCGTTTGGCGGGACCCAGGGGAAGAGACTTCTCTGTGGCGGCCCCGGCCCTCTGGAACCAACTCCCCCAGAGATTAGAATAGCCCCCACCCTCCTTGCCTTTCGTAAGTTCCTTCAAACCCACCTCTGCCATCAGGCATGGGGGAACTGAGATATTCTTTCCCCCTAGGCTTCTACAATTTATGCATGGTATGTTTGTATGTATGATTGGTTTTATAACAAGGGTTTTTAGCTGTTTTTAGTATTGGATTGTCACATGTTGTTTTTACCACTGTTGTTAGCCGCCCCGAGTTCACGGAGAGGGGCGGCATACAAATCCAATAAATAAATAAATAAATAAAACTAATTTTTTAAAAATCAGTTAAATTTTGGTGAAAAAAATCAATTTAAGACAGAGCTAGTTAGAAGAAGATGGTCACTTCTGAAACATATTGAAGGATAGTACTTTGTAATTTATTTAATTTTTTTTCTTGTAAAGCAAGGAAGATTTTGTTGGATTTTATTTTATTTTATTTTTTTGCCTCAAGCACCAGATGTCCTAAGTGGTCTTATCTGGAAGGGAAATATCCTAACTGCAATCTTTAATTAATTAAAAGTGTTTGTTAACTTGCCCATTCAATTTCTTTTCTCTTCTTTTCTTTGCAATGCAATTATTGGTGATTGTCAGATCTGTCAGCATGCAACACAGCTGGTCCCTCAGATAGCACTTCAACAAGAAAGAAGTCTGCATGGGATATAATTCTCCATCATTTGCAGATGGTGTAAGTTTAAATATTCAGCTGTATGAGCATAGGTTTTGGTCTCCCTCTCCCCAAAATATGCTATGTGCAGCTGTGCCCCATCTTCAGTGGTCAATAAATTATGGTAAAAGACAACAGTTGTTAGAAAGAACACATCAAGTGAATCAGCCAAGTCATCTATTGTATCCCTGCAGCACTTTTAATGTATAAACGATTTAAAGTATATTGCTATTCCTGCAAATAAGTTGAAAATACTTTGAACCGGGGTTACCAGATCTGGGCTGCAGAAATCTGGATGGTTATTAGATGAAAACAAAGAGACAAAGAAAATTCTAATTCTTCCCTACCATGTGGTAGTTGTCTTGATAATTCAGCCCTGATTTGACAGCCTATGCATAAACACTCTTTTTTTATATATAATAATATTTTTATTAGTTTTTAAAATGTTACACACAGAGACTGCACATCATACAACATAAAACAGTGCCCTGTGAAGGTGCACCCACCACCTAACAACATACAGTGATCCCCCGGTTATTGCGTCCCCGACCATTGCGAACAGGGTAATTTGCGATTTTTCAACCCGGAAGTCAAAATACCATCTATGCATGCGTGCCCTTTTTTTCTATGGGCACGCATGCGTAGATGGCAACTGGGAGATCAGCTGCTGGGCGGCTTCCCTGGGTCTTCCCCCTCTTGCTGGCATCAACGAGGAGTTTCCCCACCGCCCACGCAAACTCCTCGCTATCGCTTGCCTGCCCTTCGCCTGCCCACGCCGTTCGCTCCCCCTCTTGCTGGCGGGAGGGCGAGAAGCCCTCCCCAGCACCTGCTCGCCCGCCCTTCGCCGCTCGCCCGCCCTTCGCCCTGGCCGCTTCTTCCCAGCGGAGAAATTTCAGCCCCCACCTGGTCCCGCCTGATCCTCCTCCCTGAGGCAGCTCGCCCTCCCATGGCCGCTTCCTCCACCCTCCATCGCAAGCCCTTGCCACCGCAGCCAACGCGCGCTGCGATCTTCAAGCCTGGCTCCTTTCGGCCCAGCATCCTGGGCCAAGCAGCTGCCTTCCGTGACTGAGCCTGGCTCACCCGGAAGATCGTAGCGCGCGTTGGCTGCAGTGGCGAGCGAAGCCAAGCCGGCAGCAATGTCGCCGCCGCTGCAGCCAACGCACGCTACGATCTTCCGGGCCAGCCAGGCTCAGTGACGGAAGGCAGCCGCTTGGCCCGGGATGCTGGGCCGAGAGGAGCCGGGCTTGATCCGCTGAGCCTGGCTGGCCCAGAAGATCGTAGCGCGTGTTGGCTGCAGCGGCGGCGACATTGCTGCCGGCTTGGCTTCGCTCGCCGCTGCAGCCAACGCGCGCTACGATCTTCCGGGCCAGCCAGGCTCAGCGGATCAAGCCCGGCTCCTCTCGGCCCAGCATCCCGGGCCAAGCGGCTGCCTTCCGTCACTGAGCCTGGCTGGCCCGGAAGATCGTAGCACGCGTTGGCTGCAGCGGCGAGCGAAGCCAAGCCGGCAGCAATGTCGCCGCCGCTGCAGCCAACGCGCGCTACGATCTTCCGGGTGAGCCAGGCTCAGTGACGGAAGGCAGCCGCTTGGCCCGGGATGCTGGGCCGAGAGGAGCCGGGCTTGATCCGCTGAGCCTGGCTGGCCCGGAAGATCGTAGCGCGCGTTGGCTGCAGCGGCGGCGACATTGCTGCCGGCTTGGCTTCGCTCGCCGCTGCAGCCAACGCGCGCTACGATCTTCCGGGCCAGCCAGGCTCAGCGGATCAAGCCCGGCTCCTCTCGGCCCAGCATCCCGGGCCAAGCGGCTGCCTTCCGTCACTGAGCCTGGCTGGCCCGGAAGATCGTAGCGCGCGTTGGCTGCAGCGGCGAGCGAAGCCAAGCAGGCGCGCCGTTCTCCGCTGACTCCTAAAGCGGGGAAGTTCGCCAGGAGTCAGCGGAGAACGGCGCAACTGTTTTAAAACGATCGGAGCTTTCCAATGAGTCCCGAAGACAAACGGCAAACTTCCGCGTTTGTCTTCGTGACTCATTGGAAAGCCGCGTGGGTGTTTTAAAACATCCCCGCCGACATGGGGGGCTTGCTAGCACCCCCCCCCAAACAGCCGCGCCGCCCCTCAATCTTCGGCTCCTCGCTAGCGCTGCGGAAGTTAAAAACACCATCTGCACATGCGCAGATGGTGTTTTTACTTCCGCAGCGCTACTTCGCGAAAAACCGCTCGTTGCGGGGGGTCCTGGAACGGAACCCTCGCAACGAGCGGGGGATCACTGTACATACCCCACCACCAATTGGAGGGTCTGTACAAACATCTTTAACATTCTTCTAAGCTAGGATCTGCATTTTATTTACATATCAAAGAGTGATTCTAATTTATTCTTTATGGCTAGATCACAAATTCTACTTGTCATATAACCTCTCACCATGTCCCATCGTTCCATCAGTTTCTTCAATTTATTTTCAGTGTACATATTCATCCTTACCTCCATAATTTCAAAGTGAATGTGGTCCACCATGTACCGGTATTGGTGTTGGTATTGGTATCTATGCATGCACACTCGTTAATCTTTGATGTGCATAAAGAATGGAGAGGGGAATAATCATTTTTAAACAGAATAGGCTTTCCAGCTTATATAGGTTTATGTTCTAATGACAAGTAAGGAAAAGTTATGCCTAGAAATGCTTTTGACTTGCTTGAGTTAACCATGGTTTAATTTGAATCAGAGTTCAAAGTGAGCACAGTTCAAATAATATACTCTTGCTTCCAGTTTACAACTGAGGTGAGGTATTAATTATTATTATTATTATTATTATTATTATTATTATTATTTATTACTATTACTATTATTATGTCAGTACAACACAGCAAACAAGATCACTATGCTGGATTTCGTATTTCATCACCAGTCTGGTGCTTCCCAAGCACCTAGGACTGCGTGATGTAGCGGCGAATTATGTTTGCCGATCCCAGTAAAGCGGCCTTTTGCAATTGACAGATGGAGATTTTGTCAATTCCGATGATTTTCAAATGTCCGCTGAGATCCTTTGGCACTGCGCCCAGAATGCCAAGTACCACTGGGACCACTTTCACTGGCTTATGCCAAAGTCGTTGCAACTCAATTTTTAGATCTTCGTATTTCACTAATTTCTCTAGCTGCTTCGTATTTCACTAATTTCTCTAGCTGCTTCTCCTCAATTCTGCTGTCTCCTGGGATTTCGATGTCGATTATTATTCTTATTCTTATTCTTATTATTATTATTTAGACTTGTATGCCGCCCCTCTCCAAAGACTCAGAGTAGCTCACAACAAAATACAAAGCACAAATCTAATATTAAAAACAATTATAAAAACCCATTATAAAACAGTCATATCATCCAATTAAGCCACACGTAAAATGAAATAGCTAAGGGTCAGTTATGTCCCCCAAGTATAGCTGAGGAGCTGCAGCTAGGTAGAATTATTGTCCTAAAGTATTACAGGTACAGTGATCCCCCGATTATCGCGAGGGTTCCGTTCCAAAACCCCTCGCGATAATCGATAACTCGCGATGTAGCGGCACGGAAGTAAAAACACCATCTGCGCATGCGCGCCCCTTTTTCCATGGCCGCACATGCGCAGATGGTGGAGTTTGTGTGTGGGCGGCGGGGAAGACCCTTTGGCCGCCCAACAGCTGATCTGCTCCGCAGCGCGGCAGCAGCGAGGAGCCGAAGATGGGGTTCCCCGTTGCCCAGGCAACGGGGAAACCCCATCTTCGGCTCCTCGCTGCTGCCGCGCTGCGGAGCAGATCAGCTGTTGGGCGGCCGAAGGAACCTTCCCTGGGTCTTCCCGCCGCCCAGGCAAAGGGGAAACCCCAAGATCGCTTGCCGCTTGCCCGTCACCCGCTCGCCCGGCTGCTCGCTTGCCGCTTGCCGCTTGCCCGTTCGCCCGCCCGGCTGCTCGCTTGCCGCTTGCCCGTTCGCCCGCCCGCCCGGCTGCTCGCTTGCCCCTTGCCGCTTGCCCGTTCGCCCGCCCGGCTGCTCGCTTGCCGCTCAAGAGCAAGAGGGGGAGAGATAGAGAAAGAGAGAGAAGGAAAGAAAGAGATGAGAGAGGGAGGAAGAGAGTGTGAGAGAGGAAGAAGCAAGATAGAGAAAGAGAGAGAGAAAGAAAGATGAGAAAGGAAGGGAGTGACGTCATCGGGTGGAAAAATCGCGATATAGCGATTCGCAATGATCGGGATCGCGAAACTCGGGGGATCACTGTATTCCTCTTTTAGTGGCTATTTGCAGTGATGAAAAATTAACTTTACAACTAATCCTTGCATTTGCAACCTATGCAGGTTTGTAAAGCCAAGGAAAGCTGAAGAAGCTTATAAGTACAGTCACAGATTTATTTCACCATTGCTTCACATAACAACCACTTTGCGAGTCACAGTTGTGGTTCATAAACAAGAAATACCTACAGATTAGTCAGTGGATTAACAGGAAATGGAAGTCACATAATCTTCAATTGAAGTGGGAAAACTGTAGTTCTCCAGATATTACTAAACTACAGTTCCCAGCATCCCTCACCATTGGCCATAGCAGATGAAAGCATGAGTTGTAAGTTATTCATTCATTCATTGGTATTTGTATGCCACCCAACTCCTGAGGGATAACTAACTTGAGAATCACAGTTTTCCCCCTTCTGCAGAGAATGGGATATCATAGGAGAGGCTTCTGTGGGGCAAGGCTGGGGGAGAGAAGCGGGTAGGATAGGGGAGGTTCCTGTGGGGCAAGGTTGAGGAGAAAATGGGAGAGGAGAGGCTGATTATAAGTACTTATTAACTTTCAAGCCCTAAGTGTCAACTTATCAAGCCTAATCACATATTTCCATAACGGAGCATGGGTATTTAGCTAGTTAATTAGAATTTGGACCAGTAGTGCTGGGGAGGAATATGTGAAAAGGAACCATTCTTTTTTTTAATCCTCCTAGCAAGGACAAATGCAGAATTGTTCATGCCACAGAGAAAACATACTAATTGGTCTCATTGACTTCACTATAATGTCTGGCCAGAAACAGCAAATTTGACTATGACGAGAGTTGCAACTTTGGGAATTGATGGCAATGTTGTAAGAGTGGGAGGATCGTGGAACACTGGCTTAGTCTGTGTTTAAAATGCATTATTGCAGTACTGCGAGAAGTTCGATCCTGACTAACTCAAGGTTGACTCCACCTTCCATCCTTCCAAGGTTGGTAAAATGAGGGCCCAGATTGGTGGGGGAATTCAATTCAATTCAATTCAATTTATTAGATTTGTATGCCGCCCCTCTCCGAAGACTCGGGGTGGAAATATGTTGACTTTGTAAATCACTTAGAGATAGCTGTAAAGTGGTATATAAGTCTAAGTCAGTGGTTCTCAAACTGGTGGTTGGAACCCCTTTGGGGTCCAACGACTTTTCAAAGGGGTCACCTAAGACCATGGGAAAAGACAAATTTCCCATGGTGTTAGGAATTAAAGCTTCTATTAATAGTTCCTTGGAACATATTTTTACAATCCGACTAATCAGGTGTTTACAGTGGGGGTTTCCATTATCATTTTCTAACAATGAGTGTGACTTTAGATAGAGCACCAAGATAAAATAAAGAAAGGTCTAAATGTTTTCTAGCATAACTTCTCATCAATTTTTCTTTAGAGGAAGAGATTTTTTTAAAAAAAGACTAAAGTTGGGAAATACTAATTATTGGAGATTGCTATCTACGGCACACTGGTGTTCATAGGCATCACATTGTCTATCATTAGACTGTGCTTGGTAGAGAAGAGTAAAAAAAAATTGTATCGTGCAAAACATTCCCTTGATGTGCCCATTTGAACATTTACTGAAATATTTTCATTCTTCTTGATGCACCAATCTTCTCCTTCACCCTGGCACTCTGAACTTCTCCAACATGCAGCAGAGTGCCAGCAAAGATGCTATTGCAATCAACAACAGAACAACTCGATTCAGTTGTGCGGGCACAGTGGGGATCCATCCAAACATTCACATATGCCATCTGCTCTGGTAAGATACAGGCTGCCTCTATTCAACCCCTCCCAGGCACCTTCTGTCTGTTCTTTTTGCCTCTCCCAGCATGGCTGTCTGTTTGAGCAATCCTTGGAGAAGAGTGAACAAGCTTGTCGCATTAAAAACTTCATGCAAAACTAATTTGTCAGCTAGAAACAAGTGACAAAGTGTTGGTGTATTTTGGCCTATTTGGTTCTCTACAATAAAAAGGAGACTCCTTTCCAGAATCTGACTTGTTGGTATAGTAATCAGTGTAGGGCTTACTAGATATGGAAGGGTAACCTCTCTAACAGTGGTGGGTTGTTACCAGTGTGGTAGGCAAGTGCGCACCAGTAGAGGCCGCTAGATTGCACAATTTGAGCGCGAGCGCTCCAGTGCAAGTCCTTCAGATGCCACCATCTTTTTTCTTTAATTTTTGCTCTTTTTTGCTTCCTATGCATGTGCAGAAGCAAAATCTCATGAAGAAACGCCCGCGCAGACAAGATTTCAGTGATGTTTTGCTTTCAGGCATGCAGAATAAACATTTATGTTTATTCTTTGTTTGTGAGCTGCCCAGTGTCCTTTGGGAGTGGGACAGCATACAAATCTGAATAAATAAATAAAATAAAATAAATAAAAATCATTGGAATCTATAATAAATCTTCGGAGAAAGGTGGCATAGAAATCTAATTAATAAATAATATAGTACAGTACAGTACCGTACCGTACCGCACTGTACCATACCGTACCGTACCGTATTGTGATGTAATGTAATGTAATGTAATGTAATGTAATGTAATGTAATGTAATGTAATGTAATGTAATGTAATGTAATGTAATGTAATGTAATGTAATGTAATGTACGAATTCTGCCACACGAAACCCAGAAGCCGATTAGGTCCCACAGAGTTGGCCTTCTCTGGGTCCTGTCAATGAAACAATGCCATCTGGCAGGACCCAGGGGAAGATCCTTCTCTGGGGCAGCCCCAGCCCTCTGGAATTAACTCCCCCTGGAGATTCGAACTACCCCTACCCTCCTCGCCTTCCGTAAAATGTTGAGGACTCACCTTTGCCACCAGGCGTGGGGGGATTAATCTCCCCGCTCCTTTTTTCGCTGACCTTTATTATGTTTACGTTCAGTCAGACTGAGTGTGTATGATTGGGTAGCAGATAGGTTTTTTTATAAAAATGTATTTTTAAATTAGTTTTTTTATTTTTTTTTACATTAGATTTGTATTTATGTTGTATTGCTGTTATGTTGTGAGCCGCCCCGAGTCTTCGGAGAGGGGCGGCATACAGATCTAATAAATTATTATTAAATAATTATTATAATGTAACATAATGTAACAATATAGTATAATATAGTGTAACACAATGTAATGTAATATAATGTAATATAAATATAAGCTTTGTAATAGGAAACAAGTGCAATTAGAGTTGTATTATAGGCGTGTTACACAACGTCCAACGTTTTAAAATGTTTTTGTGTTTTGTTTTGTGTGTGTTTATAAATAAAGTTTATTTTTAATAATAATAATTTAAAAGATCGCCGAAATCTCATGCACATATTGC
Source organism: Erythrolamprus reginae (assembly GCF_031021105.1). Lineage (NCBI taxonomy): Eukaryota > Metazoa > Chordata > Lepidosauria > Squamata > Dipsadidae > Erythrolamprus > Erythrolamprus reginae. Next base: position 96,743,001 of record NC_091950.1, on the reverse strand, counting down.
AACATTTTGGTGCATTTTTGCTTCATCCGCATGCACAGTAGCAAAATCATGCTGGGGACACACACATGCATGTGTATCATGCGCGCACACACACAAGAATCCCCATGTTGCACATGCAGTGCACGAGTAACAGCAGGTAAGAGCAATCCGCCCCTGTTCTCTACGGGAATATCAGAAAGAAGGGACATCTTGAAAAGCCTGATAAGAAAGAGGAAGAATGGAAGCAGGTCCCACCGAGGAACTATTATAGCTATTCCAGGATTAAAAGCAAAGCCACAAAAATTATGGAAAAGGCCCTAGAAGTGAATGTTTCATTTTGGTTGCTAAGAAGGAAACTGAGACACCAATATTCCCCAGAGACTGCAAACAATTTTCTCTTCATGGACACATTATGTGACTATTCTTCATTATGCTTAGTGAAGCTGCACAACAGCTGTTCAGATTTTGTACAACAGGATCATGGCAGGCTCAAAAGAACCAGAAGGACATGTAGAATTACTTCTGAGCACTTTCCTTTGTTGTCTCTCATCTGCTTTGAGAAGTCTTGCCAAACTAAAGCAACTACTTGTATCGTTATGCTCTGAGAATGGCTAGGGAAGAGCCATCTTAACTCTCGTTTTCTCAAACAAACTATCTAAATTTTGCTGTCTCTTTGCCCTAGGGAATGCAGCCCCTCCCTCCTGGGAATCCAGGCTACATTCCACCACAGATATTGACAGGTCTGCACCTATATGGCAGGAAGCTCTCAGAGAACTAAATGAAATTACATTCATTAGTGAGATTGGTGTAAGTTCCTATACTCTAGGTCAGGGGTCACCAACCTTTCGGACCTCAGGGACCAATACATTCATAATTTTAAGTCCTAAAGATCACTAATATAATCTGCCTAATGACCAACTGGGTGGGCATGGTTCAGAGGTCATGTGACTGGGTGGCCATGGTTAACTCAATGTCACTCACATTGATGGGCACCTCACTGGCCTCTATTTGCCCTTCCTCGCCTGCCTGCCTGGGCTCCTTAGGGCCCCAACAGGAAGCCATTGTTGGAGCTAAGCAGCCACCATGAGAAAGAGTTGGCAAAACAGATGGCTGATGGCTCAGTTCAGATTGAATCTTACTGAGAAGAAGGCTCAGCAGAAGCACCTCACTGTGGACTACAAGCATAGGCAGATGGAATACCTGTGGGAGTGTAAAGCCAGGCACCGGTGCCTGGAGACTTAGTGGGCTGAGATGATCAGCCAGTTCTAGGCCATGAGGCAGTCCCACTGGAACAAGGCCCTCTTCGCCACCAGTGGCACTCCCCTCCAGCCTTTGCTCAAAGCCCTGCATCAGGAGGCTGAAGCAGACCCCTAGTCAGAATTCCTCCCTCCCCTCCAACCTCCACAAAAAGACCCTGAAGGGGGAGACTCTCTGCAGCAATGCAAATGTTCATTGCACATATTCATATCAGAGGGCATAGTTTGAAGATTCCTGATTTAGTGCATGTTGTGGTTGGCTCTGGCCCAGCTCCTGCCCCAGGGAATGTGGAGGTGGAGGCAGGGGAAACGTCAACATGTCCTAGGCCTGTTTTGTTGCCGGCAGAGTCAGGAAGTGCAGTTTCCTCAGATGAAGAAGAAGGTGGGGGTGACTTGGAAGAGGGCGGCTTGGCACACAGTCCAGGAAGCCAATCACCATTATCTTCAGTTAATTCAGATGACGAAGTGTTAGACCCACGCAGGCTCAGACTTATGCATCAAAGAGACCAATTGAGGAAATATTACAGGAGATAACAGAGGCCACCTGTGTTGGGGTGGGGCTCCAGTAATTAGAGCTGCTGCTATAAATAGCAGCGTGCTAGTTTGGCCATTGTGGAAGATTATCTGATCACAGTTCTTCAGAATCGTGCCTTGCTGTTTCTGAACTTTGTTTGTAGATTTTTTACGTCTTTGACACCAAAGCAGAGTAAAGTGTGTGTGTGTGTGTGTTTCACTTCATGGGAAGAAGGAGGGCTGTGACATTTCTTCACAGCTACTAGCTAAGTACTTAAGGACTGATTAAGGGACTGGTACAGCCTACAAGGTTGTTTTGTGGAAGAGTGCTCTTTGTAATACAAAAAGGGTGCTTTGTTTCTTTTGAATTTTGTGATAAAGGACATTGTTTTGAATTTTCAAAAGTGTGTGTGTCTGAAATTTGTACCCGTGAATTTTTGGGAGGCTTCTACCAGAGAGCCCGGCAGAACAGTGCAATACAAAAAAATGCAAATAATTTTTCTGTGGACCACCAAAATTTTCACAGACCACTAGTTCGTGACTGCTGCTCTAGGTGACTCACCTATCTTTGTGGCAATCGGATGTCAGTCTTCTTTACAGTTATATCAGCATGGTGATGGCTGGATGACACTAAATATCTCTATTGAAGGACTGAGCCAAGTACATACAAAAGCTGAACAACTCTAAGAGCAGCTCAGATGGCCTTGACTGCATAATACTTTCTTACATTGTATTACTTAAGTGGGGAATGAATATTGTGAAAAATACATAAAGAGAGCCAAAGAGAATGACTACTTGTCTCAGCGTTATTATAAATGCTGTTATGATAAACCATGAGGTGTGACTATCAGCTTCCCTTCAGATCTGTAGTACTAGGCTCTCTAAATTCAAGGGAAGCAGAGAAAATGTGGCTGTCATTCTTATGTCTACTTTATAATGGTATGAATATAGAAGCAAAAGTATACTGAGGGACAACTGATTCCTACTGTTTTGTTTAAGTGCTGCCTGGTTCAATTATCAACTTGAGAGAGCAATAAACTCTGATTTTAGCAGAAAAAGGAACTGTAATTAAAACCTATATTGATTAGATGTGGGTCAGCATACAACTAAATGATAGTTTAGGAACTGGCTTCACAGATCCTTAACCCAAAACAGGGCGTCTGGGTAAGATTCCGCTGATGCAATCAAGGCGGAATGATACGTGCCTCTTGCCACATTGGGCACCACTAAATAAGTGTTAATATAAAAACTTAATAGTGTTTAGTCAGATTCAGATTTACTGTCCCTCCAACTCTCCTCTAGACATCTCTTCTGGCATTTCATCCCCCTGAGTTCTTCAGTGAACCAAGGAGATCTCCTGAATCTACTGCCACAGAGAGGTCGCATAGATGCAATCCAGCCCCCTTTGCGGCCGTATTCCAGGCCATTACCAGGGACTCCACTAAATTGTGTGTAAGTGAATCTGGTAAATCCCCAAGCACTCTCTGAAAACCTAATGGGTCCATTAGGCATCTGAGGAAGAACCACCTAATCGGTTCTGCCTCCCTGCAGAATCAAGCCGTAGCAGAAAATGATCTAACCATGACAAAGGCATGATGCCTAAGCCCCTTTTGCTTGGTGTTCTCTTGCATTTGCTTGTTTTCATTACTCAATTAGATAACATACCTCCTACTTCATACCTCACAGCAACCAATAAGGGCCCATATGGTTGGCCTTCTCTGGGTTCCGTCCAACAAATAATGCCAGCTGGCGGAGCTGTGGGGAAGAGCCTTCTCTGTGGCAGCCCCAACCCTTTGGAATCAACTGCCCCCAGAGATCTGTACTATCCCCACCCTACTGGTCTTCCAGAGAGCCATGAAGACTTGGCTTTTCTGGCAGCCTTGGGATTAGGAATGACTGAGCGTATGTACAGCTTCTAGGTTTTTTATGCATTTTATATTAATTGTTGTTTCTACTGCCTTATTTTTATACTGTTATAGAAATTGTGATTATTGTTAGCTGCCCAGAGTCCTGTTGGAATGTGGCTGGAAATGAATGAATGAATGAATGAATGAATGAATGAATGAATGAATGAATGAATGAATGAATAAATAAATAAATACATAAATACATAAATACATAAATTTTAAAAAAATCCTCAGGGAGTAGTGACCATTACCACAGTTAGGTAGTGAAATGTCTACAACTTCAATTTAATTCAAATCATAATTTTAAATAGACACCAAGCAGTCAGTGATAAGTAAAAGGTTAGCAAACAGCACTCCTTATTAGCATTGATGATGTTACCTACTTAGGCTAATGAAACGTCTGCAAGATAACAAGCAAGTTCAGAGAGCACCAAGGATCTCTCATTTCAACCCTGAGCTACAAATATTCTTCTTTATTGAAAGGACTACCTGTAAATAAAGAGAAATCTTGTACAGTGGTACCTCTACTTAATTCTTTCCGTGACCAGGTTCTTAAGTAGAAAAGTTTGTAAGAAGAAGCAATTTTTCCCATAGGAATCAATGTAAAAGCAAATAATGTGTGCGATTGGGAAAACCACAGGGAGGGTGGAGGCCCTGTTTCCTCCCAGGAGATTCCTAGAGAGGCCTCACGGAGACTTCTTCCTGCCTTTTCCAGTTACAGTTTCAGAGGCTCAGGTTTGTAAGTGGAAAATGGTTCTTGAGAAGAGGCAAAAAAATCTTGAACAACCTGTTCTTATCTAGAAAAGTTCATAAGTAGAGGCGTTCATAGGTAGAGGTACCACTGTACTTTTGGAAAGCTTCCTTTTTTTTTCTCCCTAGCATATTTATTAAATATAGACATCAAATGCTTCCCTTTAACTATAGATCAGTCATCATTTCCTGTCACCTGATAATGACTCATCAGTTTCAAGTGAAAATGTAAGTAGTAGACCTTGATTTAAAATAATTCATTTAGTGACCCTTCAACGCAGTAGTAGGATTCAAATAATTTAACAAGCAGTTCGCCCAGGGTCAAGTTGAATGTCATGGGAAGCATGTCCCATCCCCATCCTCCAGCTCAGCTGCACATGCAGGACGAGCCTCCAGTGATAGCCAACTTGACCCTGGGTGAACTGGTTGTTAAATTAACACACACGTCCATCAAAGTGTATCCTGGGCACTGTGCTGCAATGGAGAAATGGGCAACACAGCAGGCGGCACAAGGGAAGGAGAAGGGAAAGCAGCATTCTCCTTCTTTCGTGCCAGCCGCTCCATTGCCCACTTCTAAATTGCAATACAATGCAACAGGCAGGATCCACTATGATAGTGAGGGATGGGTAATTTAACAACTAGTTCACCCAAACCAGCATGAACCGGCTGAATACCACCACTGGTTCAAGGTTACCATGGCACTGAAAACATGATTGATAACCAGTTTTCACATTTATCACTATTGCAGCACCCCTAGGTCACATCAGCAAAATTTGGGCACTTGGCAATTGGTATGTATTTCTGACAGTTGCAATTTCTCGGGGTGATATGATCAGCTTTTGAAACTTTTCCAGCTGGTGTCCAACAAGCAAAGTCAAAAGGGGAGACCAAAATTGCTTAACAACTGCAAGACACACTTAACAACCGTGGCAAAAAAATGTTGTAAAATGGGGCACAACTCACTTAACAATTGTCTTTCTTTGTAACAGAAATTGGGGGTCAGCTGTGGTCATAATTCGAGGGTTACCTGTAAATCTCATATGTAATTGACAATCACTCACTTCTGAGTGATAGCAATAGCAATATCACTTAGACTTATATACCGCTTCATAGTGCTTTTACAGCCCTCTCTAACCAGTTCACAGAATCAGCATATTGCCCCCCAACAACTGTAATGCTCTCTACATGGGGCTACCTTTGAAAAGTGTTCAGAAACTTCAGATCGTGCAGAATGCAGCTGCGAGAGCAATCATGGGCTTCCCTAAATATGCCCATGTCACACCAACATTCCACAGTCTGCATTGGTTGCCGATCAGTTTCCGGTCACAATTCAAAGTGTTGGTTATGACCTATAAAGCCCGTCAAGGTACCGGACCAAATTATCTCCGGGACTGACTTCTGCCGCACGAGTCCCAGCGACCAATTAGGTCCCACAGAGTGGGCCTTCTCCGGGTCCCGTCAACTAAACAATGTCGTTTGGCGGGTCCCAGGGGAAGAGCCTTATCTGTGGTGGCCCCGGCCCTCTGGAACCAATTCCCCCAGAGATTAGAATTGCCCCCACCCTCTTCGCTTTTCGTAAGCTCCTTAAAACCCACCTCTGCCATCAGGCATGGGGGAACTGAAATATTCTTTCCCCCTAGGCCTCTACAATTTATGCATGGTATGTCTGTATGTATGTCTGGTTTTATAATAAGGGTTTTTTAGTTGTTTTAGCATTGGATTGTTACATGCTGTTTTTATCACTGTTGTTAGCCGCCTCGAGTCCATGGAGAGGGGCGGCATACAAATCCAATAAATAAACAATCTTGGTCCTCATTTGACCCACCTCGGAATGATGGAAGGCTGAGTCAACCTTGAGCCTACTGAAATTCGATTTGCCAAACTGCTGGCAGCTGGTGATCAGCAGAAGTACCTGACAGTACTGCACTCTAACCACTGTGCCTCTAAGGCTCTTGCACTGCACCAATCGCTTCCTAATTATTGCTTTTTCATAATGATTACTTTTTAATAATCTATGGATGGTAAGCAACAGTGCAGAACAAAGCAAGCCCAATTTTCTTTAAGGAGTTTGAAGTTCCAGGTAAACTTACCTGAAAGTAAGTTTCATTGAATTTAATAAGACATGTTTTTGAGAAGACTTTAATAGAGATATTATAAATGAAGGACTTATTTCACACTATTTGCACTTTTATATTATTTCACCTGCCTCACCTCAATCTATGGTGCTGTACTTGCAGTGAACTACATGAAACACATCATCACATTGTACTATATTCATCAAGTGCTGTGAATGGAGGTATGGACTCTAGGTAACTGGGGTTAATCACATTCTGGATAATAATGTATTTGTTCTGCATATAACAGAAAGAAATTCCCTTCTTCATATACAAGTTGCAGTTTTACTTATGCACATCTGATAGGGAGAGGAAGGTTACTGGCAAGACAATGAAGCCCAATTCCTTTTCTTCTATCATATTGCATCTTAACGCCAGAAAGATGTTATGTATGTATTTAACCAAAAATTGCTAGGGCTAGAAATTATATGGGTCAAAGTGATTTTTTCCTCATATTAATTACTTTTTGTACAGGTAAGTATTACTATTCCTACTGTTGACATCTATAAAATGCTTTTTAAGTGAGGTAGTTGGGAAATGAAAGTAATGTAACTGCAGTTCTATTATTCCAAGAATATAAAGATATTTATTTACTTTTAACTTTGCAGCTAAAAAGAGGTAAGGGAGATAGCTTTTCTTGCATTATAGCTGAACAGAACTCGATCAAAAGAAAAAGGAACAATTTCATGAATGGTATATAATGCCAACAATTTTTCAGCTGTGAAAGCATTGCATTAGGACTAGAATGTCTCCATTCAAAGTCCAGTTAACAGTTAATACTGCTTACCCTTCATTGACTAATAAAATGGAAACATCCATGATCGGTGCAGCTTAGAATCTGGAGCGGGGCATTGTCTTTATTTAGTTAAAATATTTTTATGTAGCACATTTATGTAGCATACTTCACCAGAAGAGCCCTTCACTCCTCCACTCAAAACAGAATGCCCTACGAAAGCAGACTATAAATCCTAGGTCTAGAAAGCTTAGAACTACGATGCCTAAAACACGATCTAAGTATTGTCCACAAAATCTTATGCTGCAACGTCCTGCCTGTCAATGACTACTTCAGCTTCAACCGCAACAACACAAGAGCATGCAACAAATTCAAACTTAATATTAATCACTCCATATGACTTTAGCAATCGAGTTGTCGAAGTGTGGAACTCATTACCAGACTCAGTAGTGTCAACCCCTAACCCCCAACATTTCTTCTTTAGACTATCCATGATTGACCTCTCCAGGTTCCTAAGAGGTCAGTAAGGGGCGTACATAAGTGCGCTAGCCTGCCTTTCTTCCCCTGTCCAATAGTCTCTCCTTATCTCATATAGCATATATCTTTTCTTCCTTTCATATATATTCTCCTCTACTTTTATATCTTTTCTTTATATATAATACTTCATGTCTATCCTCTTCATTGGACAAAATAAATAAATAAAATAAAAATAAATAAATTTGTGTGTTCGTTTTTGTTTGTTAAATTTGTTTGCCATTCATCTCATCATGAGGTGACTCTGGGTGGCTTACAATATTAAAAAGAATAAAGCAATGCAACAACCTGTACACAATAAGAATAAAACTCTATAAAAATACAAATTATCAGTTCTATCAATTATAACATGCAAATGCAAATAGCTAAATAGGTACCACTTCAGTGAGAAGGTAACAGCACTCCATGCTGTAATTTATGAGCAGTCCTAGGGTGTGCTGGTCACATCACAGAAATGTCATGTGAAATGTCTTTGGATAGCACTGCTTAATGACCTTGAAACAGAGATGAGTGCTGTCGTAATTTATGAGCACGTCATAAATTACCCAGCCTGTAAAGTGGTACTGAGCATTGGTACATCTCAATGACCTTGGGAGACAGAGGCACAATGGGAGACAGAGGCACAACCTTGGGAATGGTCCAATCACATGCAGCTTAGCCTGCAATGTGGGCATGACAATCATGCTAGCTCAGGAATTCTGGGGGATTGAAGTCCACATGTCATAGAAGAGCCAACTTTGCCTATCCCTGTCTTAGGCTATACAAGGAATGGAGGAAAAATCTAATTCCACACTTGCAGAAGTGAGGGAGAAAGTCTAGGGAGAAAATATGAATGATACAAATATAGTATTGTGGAGATATGGCTTAGCAGTAGTGCATATGAAAAAGATGTGGGGATTTTTGTTGATTACAAGCTGAACATGAATTCACAGTGTGAGAGCAAATGTTATTCTGGGGTGCATTAACAGGAGCACGCAGTTCAGATCATGAGAAGTAATCTACTTTGGTTGGCCCCAGAGGTGCTCAAATATAGGCACTGAAATTTCTGACCACGGACTAAAAAAAGGATGTTGGCATACTGGAACAAGTTCAGAGGATGACTTCCAAGAAGTAAGAGCACTAGAAACCAACTCTTGTGAAGAATGGTTAAATGATTGGGTACATTTAGACTACATAAGACAGTACTGAGTGTAAATATGACAACTATCTTCAGAAGTCAAAAGAGAATAAGTGGACTTCTTTTCTATCTCCATAGAGAGCAGAGCCAAAAGCAGACAGTTGAAACTACAGAAAACTACAGGAAAGTTGTTTAGAGGGAATTTCCCAATGGCAATTACTGCCAATTACTGGAATAACTTGCAACATCAAGTGGCATATTCACTAAAGGTCTTCAACCATAAACTGGAAAGCCAGCTGTCTGAAATGACTTATTCTGCACTGAAGAGGCAGTTGGTCTAGAAGGCTTTTTGCTTCTGCAGTTCTATGATTGTATGAAATATGCTTTTGTTTTATCTGTTGGAAAATTACTGAATAATATTCAGTTTAGTTTTGCATTCAGCACATCAGTTCCTATATGCAGATCACAGCACGCAAGCACAGCATTCTATTCGGCTGGCCCAAAATATAACTCAATGGTTATTTATTTAAACTGCAACAAACATCAGAAGTGGTTAACTGGCAAAATGGAACAAAAGCTAGGCAGAAGAAAGGTGAGAGAAGACAAGAAAAAGGCAAGAAGTAAGAAGAGCAGAAGATTTATCATATTCAAACAGTATTATCTGTATCTCTCAAAAACATAGAACTTCCCAAATCCAGTGGAAACAATATTGTAGGCTATTAACATGGAAACAACTATTGGTTTCTTCACTTAACCCTTTCATGCAAATAATAATTATAGAATAAAGATGGAAACTAGCATATCAGGAGATCCCTCCCCTGTTCTGAACTATGAAGGAAAAAAGTTGGTGAATGGATGTAACTGAATATAACTGTTGTGCATATGTTGGTATATAAGTTACTGTACAACTGGCTGGGATTTGTTGCTGGTCCTACAGTGTATGACTTGTTCTATACATTTTTTACACACAGTTTATATAACTATCATGATGTATTGTCATTTCAAGATAAATTAGGAAGTTAAATCAGATAACATGTTATTTCTCATGGTCTCTTTAGCTCAAGGAGTTTTGTTTAGGTAACATATGACTGGCTTTCATTATCTTTAATAAGCAATCCCCAAAGAAGTCAGAGAATGAAAATAGCAATAGCACTTAGACTTACATACCACTTTATAGTGCTTTGCAGCCTTCTCTAAGCAGTTTGCAGAGTCAGCAAAATAAGTCTTCGGAGAGAGGCAGCATACAAATCTAATAAATTGTTATTGTTGTGGTTGTGGTTGTGGTTATTGTTATTGTTATTGTCTGGGCCCTCATTTTACCAAACTCAGAAGGTTAGAAGGATGGTTTAACCTTGAGCTGGTCAGGATTAAACTCCTGGCAGTGGGCAGAGTCAGCCTGCAATACTGCATTCTAACCACTACTTCACTATGGCTTCTAATATTGCCCACAGTTGGAAGATGATTAATCACTCACCATGGGTATGCTCCAAGTTGGAGTTTCAGAATTATGTCATTAATTCATGCTTGTTGATAATAGCTTATTTAACAACAGGGTTTTTTTTTAAACAGCCCACCCTTGACTGGGTTTGTACAGCATCCTAAGCCATAGGTCATTATTTACAATACACAATATCTGTTTTCAGACAGTTCAGTAAGCCAAAACCAAGTTAACAGCCAGCTCAGTAAGCTAAAAACCAAGTTAATTGCATTACAGCTTAGTTCAATGTCTAAACCTGGCACTAACTGCCTTCAACTCTACTGCCCTTAAAAAACCTCAGATTTTTTAAAAGTAAACTTTCCATGTAATTCAATGCATTGAAAACATCTGCTGAGTTGACTGTAAAACTTCACTTCTATACAGTTTCTTTCCTGGCGTTTCTCAGTGCTTAGTGCTCTCAGCACTCCTTCTGTACTGCTGAATTACAACAACTCTCCACCTTTTTATTTAGAGTACAACCCTAAATTTTGTTGCCTTCCAGGCCCACTTCCTATCCCGCCTGTATCCTATAAAGCCCTTCATGGCACCGGACCAGAATATCTTCAGGACCGCCTCCTGCCGCACGAATCCCAGCGACCAGTTAGGTCCCACAGAGTGGGCCTTCTTCGGGTCCCGTCGACTAAACAATGTCATCTGGCGGGACCCAGGGGAAGAGCCTTCTCTGTGGGGGGCCCAACCCTCTGGAACCAGCTCTCCCCTGAGATTAGGATTGCCCCCACCCTCCTTGCCTTTCGTAAACTCCTTAAGACCCACCTCTGCCATCAGGCATGGGGGAACTAAAACACCTCCCCCTTGCCCATGTTGTGTTGTTGATTGATTGACTGTGTGCCTGTTTTTTATATATACAGTATTGGGATTGTTTTAGGAAATTACTAATTTTAAATTGTAATTAGATTGGTGGGCATTGGATTTTTATTATGTACTGTTTTTTATTATTGTTGTGAGCCGCCCCGAGTTTGCAGAGAGGGGCGGCATATAAATCCAATAAATCTAATCTAATCTAATCTAATCTATCTGTTTGAATGAGTTCCATATCATTTGCTGCTGATGTGAGGATGTGTACTCATTATAGACAATGTGCCACCCAGGATAGGATTTTCTCCAACAGATTAACTGCCATTGCCATTCAATGGACACTAGGCAGCAAGGAGAACTACAGTTCAGTACAACTGGAGGGAGTTGACCAGTGATGGGCTCCTACGGGTACTGTCAGGTACACAGAACCAGTAGAAAAATTTTGATTTTTTTTTTTCTTTTTCCCCCCTTCTGAGCTCTGCGTATGTTTTTCCTATCACAGTAAATGAGGTTGAATGTGTATAATTTTAGAAGAGTTGTGCATGGGTGTGGGTGTGTACATGCAGATACAGTTTATATAGTAGATAATGTATATTTTTGTGTGCTTGTGTGTAATATCTATGTACACATATGGCATATATACATCGAATTAAATAGTATATTTTGGATGTTCAGTAATAGTAAATAGATAGGGAAATTGTATCTCTTTGAAGCAAGGAGATCCCTAATCCAAACCCAAACCCTTGACGTGAGTGACGTCAAGTTGGCCACCTTTAAGCAAGTCACATGACCATTAAGTCACCCACCGGTCACATGATCATCAAGCCACTCCCACCTGGTCACATGGCCGACAAGCCACACCCACAATATAAGCTATGCCCACAGTGTGGTAGTAAAACTTTTTGCAGCCCTTCACTAGAGTTGACCTCTTCTTACCTCACTTGACATCTCAAAGTTAAAATACTGAGATAGGCAAAAGCAGCACGGGAATGAAATCGTCTGCAAATAATTTCCAAATGTAAAATAATGCACTTGGGGAAAAGGAATCCTCAGTCTGAGTATTGTATTGGCAGTTCTGTGTTAGCAAAAACTTCAGCAGAGAAGGATTTAGGAGTATTGATTTCTGACAGTCTTAAAATGGGTGAACAGGGCAGTTAGGCAGAAGGGAAAGCAAGTAGAATGCTTGGCTGCATAGCTAGAGGTATAACAGGCAGGAAGAGGAAGATTGTGATCCCGCTGTATAGAGCGCTAGTGAGACCACATTTGGAATCCTGTGTTCAGTTCTGGAGACCTCACCTACAAAAAGATATTGATAAAATTGAACGGTTCCAAAGACAGGCTGTAAAAATGGTGGAAGGTCTTAAGCATAAAACCTATCAGGAAAGACTTAATGAACTCAATCTGTATAGTCTGGAGGACAGAAGGAAAAGGGGGGACATGATCGAAACATTTAAATATGTTAAAGGGTTAAATAAGGTTCAGGAGGGAAGTGTTTTTAATAGGAAAGTAAACACAAGAAAAAGGGGGCACCATCTGAGGTTAGCAGGGGGAAAGATCAGAAGCAACATGAGAAAATGTTATTTTACTGAAAGAGTAGCAGATGCTTGGAACAAACTTCCAGCAGACGTGGTTGGTAAATCCACAATAAGTGGATTTAAAAATGCCTGGGATAAACATATATCCATCCTAAGATATACAGGAAATATAAGGGCATGGACCATGAGGTCTTTTTCTATCATCAATCGTCTATGTTTCTAAGTTTCTATGCAGAACCAAATGCATGTGTCAAAATGATGAAAAATGTGTAGTGCTGCCCTGGTACAACCCCCCCTGTTATGTATTGACAGTTTGTACATGGTTTCATCCAGGTCCAGCGTTTGAGTGGGAGAATGCTTGAACACTATTGTTGTTGTATCTAAAAGGTCCCTGTAAAAGAGCTGGCTGTCATACTGCAAGTTGCTGGTTGTCTTAAGCAGTTACTGAGTAAAGAGCTATTCTTTTTTTCATGCCTTCAGTGGCACTTTCCTTTGTGGCTGCAGCCCTGAAGTGTAGTGTATCTGTCTAGTAGATTTGGGGGAGGAGAATTGGGCACCTGCCTCTTTAAGAAAATGTCAGGAAGTAAGCGGCCGGCTTATAAGCCATGATTCTCTGGCCTCTGATGTTAGTTTTTAGTTCTTCTCTTTTGCAAGCAAGAGCTAGCAGCTCATCGTTTTAGACAACTCTTACCACAGAACGTTGGAGAATCCAGACCTGGCTACAGAACAGCAGCAGAAACATCAAGAGGTCGATGAAGACAACAGCCAACAAGTATCTTTATTCTAGTTAGTTAGTTAGCCTGGGGCAAATAGTCAAGTTGTTGCCTTTAATGAATCCTCCTCTAAGTAAAGTTTATTTAATCCTACCTATCCTTACAGTGGGAAAATTGAAATGACTACATTATTTTCTGGACAATCCACTCTTTTTTTATGGGAAAGGAGGAGCACCAAAACTGTGAGATACTGGAAAACTGACCAATAAGCAGCATAAGTTCAGTTAGTTCAATTATTTTCTGTCTATTTCCATGAGTTTTAAGGAACAGCCAGAAATTCTAGATTCCTGTTTTGACTATGCGCTCTCCTACAGGGTGGTTGATTAATTTGGTTGCCAATTTATCTCATTTCCAATTTTTGAATGCATGACTTTGAAATTGAACTGTCATCTGAAATCTGCAAAACTGCAAATTTTGCAAAGCACCTAACAAACTTTTTTTTTCATGACAACGCATCACCCCATACAAAAAATGCATTTTTTTTCTGTGAAAAAATGATGTACAAAAATTTAGGCATTAGAAGAAATGAAAAAGAAATGGACACTGGACAAAGAAAGTGGCATTTGTTTGGAGAAATGGACATCCAACTGCATTAACAATTGTGTATCATTTTTTAGCAAACCTCTTCTTTGACAAACCGAACTTGACCTATTTGGAAAAATGAGGAACTGAGAAGAATCCAACTTGACAGATTCGAAGAACTGAGAAAAATCAAAATGGACAGATTTACCATCTGTAGTCTCAGATGGCTCTGGTTTCGACCACAATACAGATGCTCTTGGCATCAGGTCTCCAAGCAGCACCCCTGGTTGGGAGCAGAAGTGGAAACCCCTCCATGCATAGGCTGCAGGTGGCTCTAAGACTCTTTTCCTCCAGTTTCCAGAGACTCCCGGCTTTTATTGCTCCAAACCAATCATGTATTTTTTTCACTGGTTATTTTGTCTTGTAAAATAAGAACAATAAATGATTTGAGTTTCTAATGGGCTTAATGCATGCATTTTACCTTTTTGAGAACAAACAAACCTCTAACCCTCTAAAAGGCTGAGGGAGACAGGGCCAGGAATGTTAACCCAGGATCCTCAGATGACGTCTCTGGCATGTCCCCTCCAGTTATAGGCCTTCTCTGATATTTAAGGATGCTTTTAGTCGCTGTTCCATAGGAAATTGCCACATTTTGCTCACACGCTTTTAAAGGGTGGGTGTGTATGAGGTGATCACACAATGCCATTGTGGAATTGGTGTTTTTTTGACGACTCCTGTCCTTTTTTTCAAGACATCAAGGATTTCTAAACTAATGAATGGTCCTCTCCAAACAATGCACAATACGGAGAAGAATAAATGCAACTGTCTACTCCCCATTTGGTTTGCTGGCCACTTCGTTACGTCTAAACCATCATCTTTCGGTAAATATTGGGTGTCACTGAAGGAAAGAACAGCTGGAAATCCTGTTAACAATTGTTTGTGGTAACCTTTGTTCTTTATCCTTTCTCAGAAAAAGAAAGAAAAAGCCTTTTAAGGGCTCCACAAAAATCTCTTTTTATAACCCTCCCTCTTAAAATGTCTCCTTTTGTGGTGTTCTGTAGTGTGTTTATGAATACTCAGAGGTTTACCTTTAAGCAAAGGCACATACAAATTATTCATAATGAATAGAAATAGAAATAGAATAGGAATAGAATATGGTAGGGTAGGGTAGGGTAGAAGAGAAGAGAAGAGAAGAGAATAGGACTTCTAGTCCATCCTCTTGCTTAGGCAGGAAACCCCACACCAGACAAATGGTTATCTAACAACATCTTAAAAACTTCCAATGTTGGATCATTCACAACTTCTGGAGGTAAGCTATTGAATGGATTAATTGTTCTAAACTGTCAGGAAAAGTCTCCTTAATTCTAAATTGCTTCTCTCCTTGATTAGTTTTCACCCATTGCTTCTTGTTCTACCCTCAGGTGCTTTGGAGAATAGTTTGACTCCCTCTTCTTTGTGGCAACCCTGAGATATTGGAACACTGATATCATGTCTCCCCTGGTCCTTCTTTTAATTAAACTAGACATATCCAGTTCCTGCAACTGTTCTTTATATATTTTAACCCCCTGACCTCTTATTATCTTTGTTGCTCCTCTCTATAGTCTTTCTAGAGTTTCAACATACTTTTTGCATCATGGTGACCAAAACTGAATGCAGTATCCCAAGTGTGGCCTTACCGAGGCATTATAAAGTGTTATTAACATTTCATGTGATCTTGATTCTATCCCTCTGTTAATTCAGCCTAGAACTGTGTTGGCTTTTTTTGGCAGCTGCTGTACACTGCTGGCTCATATTTAAATGGTTGTCCACTAGGATGTAATGCTTTTATTACATTGCATTAGAACTAATCTATGTGGTATGCAAAAGCATATTTCAGCCAGCCATCCAGTTTATTGTTCAACAGTAAAATGGCAGCAACAATAAAGGCTCTGGTGATAGAATGCTCACCAATCCAAAACATTGTACAACTATTTTAAGGAAAAGAAAATAACAGAAAATCCAGGGAAAACATATCGGAGGTTTAAAAATAAATGTCATCTGGACTTTTGTACAATGTGTGTATATATTTCCACGTACACAACTAGGAGGTGTTGATGTTTCAAAGAGCAGGTGCCAGATAGCCAATTGCTGTAAATAAACATAGAAATTGAAATCAGAAATATTTTAGGAGAGTCCTTGAGAGTGTTAGCCCTGAGATGGTTAGAGTAGAATGATAAAACTAGGATTGCTCTCCACAGAACATTTGTAATTCTACTATGAGCCATCAGTTATAAAAATCCATTTACCAGGACATCAATTTAAGACTGTGCTTCAGGCTTTGGTTATATTATTGTTCAACAGAATTAGAGCAAAGCCAACAGCATTGATCCATATTGCAGAAAACCATTTGATATGGTCTTTCAGCCAAAGCTAAGCTGCAGGGTCAAAATGAGTAGTCTAGAAGAACAGTAAAGGAGATTAATTGTAATAATCCTCTACTATTCCAGAGTGCATCTTCATATAAAACTTAAATCCTATGAGTACTATTAATATACGATGCAGAGATATCCTTTGGTCACTAGCACTAACTGATAAGATCAACCATCAACCCTCCAAGGTAGACCAGACTAAGAAACAAAAGCCATGAATGCTAAAGGGATTTTTATTAGTATAAGGTTACAATAACAGAATCTTTCAAGTTTAAATGTATTTTCCCCTTTCGTTATCATCATGAAATTAGGGAGGGTCTTGTCTGAAATGCTTACTTGGATTACAGGTCTGCCCCAGACTCAGACTTCTTTTATCTGACAATCAGTAGCAACTCTTCCTCCTGTTCCCCAAGGTTATGCCTTCTTTCAATTTCACCATCAGAATTAATCCTGTGGAATAAAAAGGCCATATTACTTTGTGAAAAAGCTTGAAGAAATGCTTCACTCAACATATGGCTGATGCAAGACATTCCTTGAAAAAATATGCACAGAGAGAAGGAGGTAAAATATAGAATTCATTCATTGACATCCTTATATGCAAATCAGAAATATCCTAAGAATAGACCACCATTATAACTAGACCTTTTTTTGGTGTGAATATTGAAATGGGGAATTATTCTGGAATCCCTACGTGGGTACAAGTGGGAGAAGTATGTACCCCCTCTCTGAATGCCATTGAACCTCATCTACTCTGACATCAGTCTGAGAAGATTCCTGTATTACAGGCTTATAAAGTAACTAATTGAGCTCTTCGTGCATAGAGCTGATTATTCATGCTTGACATTAGCAGATTAAAAATGGAGTGTGTCCTCTTTCTCAGATATGTTGTACTAATAAAACGGATTGGGTGATGATTTCAAAATGAATGTGATCCACCATGTACCAGTACCAGTTCTGTAATGTCCATTTTATAGACTCTTTCCAACCCAATACCACTACCGCTTGAGCGCTTTCCAGTGCTGCAGTTTTTATTTCTTTAAAACCTCTTAGTTCTCTTTGTTTAATTAATATCGCTATTTCTTTTGTAATTATCCAATTAATATTTAGCATTTTATTCAGGGAAATAAGATTAAACAATTTTGATGAAAATAAATTGGAGAAGCTGATGGTACGATGGAATAAGGTGGAAGATTATATGTTGAGTAGAATTTGCGACGAAAATGTGAAAAATAAACTCCAATCACTCTTTGAATAGTAAACAAATGCAAATTAGAGCCAAGGAAATAAAAGAGCATAATCTAGTAAATATTTGAACCCCCCACAATTGGTGGTGGTGGTGGTGGGCATTGTCAGTCGGGTGATGGGCACATGCACTGTGCACTGTTTTATGTTTGTTTCATGTAACCTTATGTGCAAAACCAATAAAAATATTTTTTTTAAAAAAAAAAATGGATTGGGTGAGATATCAATGCGTACAACCAGCAGCAGGGTCCTGCTGATTCAGCCACACCCACATGCTTGTCCCATCATGCAATTTTGCTTCCATACATACGCAGGAAGTAAAAATGCACTAAGATCTCATGATGGGATGCTGTGTGCATGTGATTGTGGTGGTTTTATGCTTCTGAACATGCGCAGAAGCAAAAGATTGCCAAAATCTCATGCATGAGAGCATCTCTTTGTGAGATATTGCTTCTGCGCATGAGTAGAAAGCCAAAAAGGCCCCAAAATTCGGGAGAATAGTTGGCGCTGCCCAACAGACCGCCTGCAAATTGCGCAATCTGGCGGCTGCTACCAGAACTGCCCTGGTGCATACCGGTAGCAACCCACCACTGAATACAACTCTTTCCCTACCTTAAGCTCTTTTAGAGGAAAGGCAAAATATTAATGTAGTACCTAAATAAAGAGATTCTACCCCACAACCTTCTAGCGAACTGAAAGGAAACATGATTGTTTATATAAAGAACTCGATTTTATACAAACAATTCGTAAACGAATAACTCTAGTTATCGAGCTGATGGAAAACACAATAAATAAATCTGAGTCTCAATTTTCCATTTTGCAAAAAAAAAAAAAATTGATCCTAAGCTTGCAGTAGCACTCTCTTTCTCTGACATAAATAGAATATTATACATCAGAGATTTCTATTTTGCTTTCCAAGGAATGCAGAGAGAGTTTTGCCGGCTGTTGTCTTCAGGGCACCTGCTGTTTGTGTCATTTCCAACTAACTGCGTGTGAGGATTGAGTAGGCGGTTCTTGTTCTTGCAATCACCCATGTTTCCCAACAGGAAAGAGACAAGTGCAAGTCTGTCTTCAAAGCCGCAAGGAAGATAAACAAACAGCCCTCTGCTTCTCCCCTCTTGCTGAAAAGGGGTCCGCCCACGTGAGGCTTGCTGCCTTCAAAACCATCCTAGCGTTTCTAGGCCCCAACAGCCCCAGGGCAGCTCCTTCTGACGACTCCCTTGAGAACATTCTTTAATTGGCAAGTTTGCAGTTCTCTTGTTTCCCACCTCACCAGCCCCAACCCCGGCTTTCACATCTCAGCACAGAGATACAGAAATACATGAGGAGAGGGAGTTGCTCTGCATTCATAGATCCATCTCTCAGGCTATGCAGCAGCTTGATGGCCACTTGAGGAATACAGCCTGGCATGTGTTTCCACAGATGGGAGGTCGGGTCATTCCCCACACAGCGGGTTCTGGTTCACACTTTGCAGGGCATTGTGTAGCAGCAACGCTTAATTTAGACAGGGAAGTTATGACAGTGGTTAGTTACCTTCTGTTCTGCATGTGTAAGGAAGAGTGAGGGAGGAATGTGAGATTCTCATCCGAAAGTAATATGAACAGGCAGAGTGTCCTTCCTATGAAGAAAACCAGGACTTAACAGCGCTTGCATAAGGTGGGAGGCAGAAGAAAATAAGTCACTGCAGCACGCATCCAGGTGCCTGTTCACAGGTTCGAGGCTGCAGTCCGCGAACACATCCAGGTGCATGTTTAGAGGCTGCAGTCTACGCTAACCAGACACTAATTTCGACATCAATCCCAAGAATTGTTGGCCAGTGAAGGTTGCCCTAAGTGCAGGGGGATGAATCGGCCCATGTTGGAGATGCAGTAATGCAGTACATAAATTATTTATTTATTATTTATAGAAACATAGAAACATAGAAGACTGATGGCAGAAAAAGACCTCATGGTCCATCTAGACTTCCCATATACTATTTCCTGTATTTTATCTTAGGATGGATATATGTTTATCCCAGGCATGTTTAAATTCAGTTACTGTGGATTTACCAACCACGTCTGCTGGAAGTTTGTTTCAAGGATCTACTACTCTTTCAGTAAAATAATATTTTCTCATGTTGCTTCTGATCTTTCCCCCAACTAACTTCAGATTGTGTCCCCTTGTTCTTGTGTTCACTTTCCTATTAAAACACTTCCCTCCTGGACCTTATTTAACCCATTAACATATTTAAATGTTTCGATCATGTCCCCCCTTTTCCTTCTGTCCTCCAGACTATACAGATTGAATTCATTAAGTCTTTCCTGATACATTTTATGCTTAAGACCTTCCACTATTCTTGTAGCCCATGTTTGGACCCGTTCATTTTTGTCAATATTTTTTTGTAGGTGAGGTCTCCAGAACTGAACACAGTATTCCAAATGTGGTCTCACCAGCACTCTATACAGCGGGATCATAATTATTTATTTTATTTGATCGATAGGGCTGCCAACAGAATGACATACCTTTACCCAGCTGCTGTGGCCTAGAGGTAGAGCTCTTGCCTCACAATCAGGGGGTTGTGAGTTCGATCCTACTGTGTTTCCCCGAAAATAAACCCTCCCCTCCCGAAAATAAGCCCTGGCTCCAAAAATAAGCCCTCCCTGAAAATATTTAAATGCACGCTCAGCCGGCCTTTGTCATTTCCTCTGATTAAGGTTAGGGAGACAAAGGTGGAAATCAGGTAAGAGAGCAAGAGGAGCCTCGTTGCTCCATGCACCCCAAAATTCTAAGAACTCCCCCAAAATAAAACCAAGCACTTATTTCACAGTTTAAAAAAATATAAGTCAGGGTCTTATTTTTGGGAAAGCGTGGTAGGTGTAGGGTCTCCTGCTTGGGCAGGTAGTTAGACTAGATCAGTGTTTCCCAACCTTGGCAACTTGAAGATACAGTGATACCTCGTCTTACAAACTTAGTTGGTTCCGGGATGAGGTTTATAAGGTGAAAAGTTTGGACTTCTGTGTTTTTGTGATGCTGCAAGGGAATCCCAGCAGCGCGAAAATAGGTGCTTCGCTGGCAATGGAAGTCTGGAGGCGGCTTGGGTTTGTAAGGTGAAAATAGTTTGGAAGAAGAGGCAAAAAATCTTAAACCCCGGGTTTGTATCTTGAAAAGTTTGTATGACAAGGGGTTTGTAAAATGAGGTATCACTTTATTTGGACTGCTGGCTGGGGAATTCTGGGAGTTCAAGTCCAAATATCTTCAAGTTGCCAAGGTTGGGAAACACTTGACTAGATGACCTGCAAGGTCCCTTCCAACTCTGTTCATCTGTTAGATGTACCATTTTCATTGGATTGAAGCTTTTCCAGTGCAATCCCACTTAAATTATTTTTGGCGAGTGGCAGGGTCGGATTCCCATTTTTGCTGCTACCATGTGCTGCGCACGCAGCTTCGAAGATCCTGCGTGTGTGTGTGTATATATATATATATATATCCCAGAGTGTTTTTGCTTCTGAACATGCGCAGGAAGCAAAATCTTGCGAGGGGACGTGTTTGTGGATACGATTTCAGCATTATTATTCTTTTGCTTCCGTGCATGTGCAGAAGAAAAAAATCACCAAAATCTCTCTTGCACGCACGTCCCCTGGTGAGATTTTGCTTCCTGCACAAACACACTGGGATATATGCGCGTGCACGCAGGACACAAAAACCTGCGCGCACAGCTCAGCTTTTACTACTAGTGCAGCATCTTTGTCGCATGAATCTCAGCGACCAGTTAAGACTCACAGAGTTGGCTTTCTCCAGGTCCCGTTGACTAAGCAATGCCGTCTGGTGGGACCAAGGGGAAGAGCCTTCTCTGTGGTGGGGCCGGCCCTCTGGAATCAACTCCCCTCCAGAGATTAGAGCTGCCCCCACCCTCTTTGCCTTTTGGAAGCTCCTAAAAACCCACCTATGTCGCCAGGATTGGGGAAGTTGATATGCCCCTTAGCTAATACGAGTTATGTATGGTTTGTTTGGGTTGTGGGTTGAATTTTTTATGATAAGGGTTTTAATCTGTTTTTAATATTGGATTTGTACATTGTGCATTGTGTTGTGAGCCGCCCCGAGTCTTCGGACAGGGGCGGCATACAAATTATTATTATTATTATTATTATTATTATTATTATTATTATGTCAATAAAACACAACAAACAAGATCACTATGCTGGATTTTGTATTTCATCACCAGTCAGGCACTTCCCAAGCAGCTAGGACTGTGTGATGTAGCGGCGAATTATGTTTGCCAATCCCAGTAAAACGGCCTTTTGCAATTGACAGATGGAGACTTTGTCAATTCTGATGGTTTTCAAATGTCCGCTGAGATCCTTTGGCACTGCGCCCAGCGTGCCAAGTACCACTGGGACCACTTTCACTGGCTTATGCCAGAGTCGTTGCAGCTCGATTTTTAGATCTTCATATTTCACTAATTTCTTTAGCTGCTTCTCCTCAACTCTCCTGTCCGCTGGGATTGCGATGTCGATGATCCATACTTTCTTTTCCTCCACAATGAGGATGTCTGGTGTGTCATGCTTCAGAATTCGGTCAGTCTGAAGTCGGAAATCCCACAGTAGTTTTGCTTGCTCATTTTCGACCACTTTTTCGGGCTTATGATCCCACCAGTTCTTTGCCACTGGGAAATGGTAGTTCCGGCACAAGTTCCAGTGGATCATCTGTGCCACAGCATCATGTCTATGCTTGTAGTCAGTCTGTGAGATCTTTTTGCAGCAGCTGAGTATGTGATTGATTGTTTCATCTGTTTCTTTACAGAGTCTGCACTTTGGATCGTCTGTTGATTTTTCAATTCTGGCTTTGACAGCATTTGTTTTAATGGCCTGTTCTTGTGCCGCCAGTATCAGTCCTTCTGTCTCCTTTTTGAGTGTTCCACTTGTATTTATTATTATTATTATTATTATTATTATTATTATTATTATTATTATTATTATCTTTGACCATTCTGGTAAGAACCCGCTACTAGTGGGTGGGGAAAGCTTTTTCAAATTGCATCATTATTGGCATTTGGCTTACACTGGGCAGCTTAGCAACCATTCTCTAGCCCAGAAGGATGGGATATTTTCGATCAGAGAGATCCCTCACCATTCGGCATCTCCCAGCTCCTGTGCTGAGCTTCAGTCTTTCTTTTCTGCCTGAAATCAGCATGTCCAACTAATGTGGCATGGACAATTAATCTCCTTCCCTCACTCTCCATTTAGTTTTATCATCTTGGTCTTGGGGTCTCCAAAGTCATGGGATTTGGGAATGCCTTGTTCTCAACCGATCTCCTTTCACATGCACTCTTCTTCTATTCAGAAGACCTTCTCTGGGGTCTTTGTTACTGTGCCTCACACAGTGATGTAGGGCTGAGGGTTTTTGTTTCCTTGCTTGCAATCTACCTGATAAAAATACGAGGGTCGCCCAGAAAGCAATGCACCACATTTTATTTCTCAGCCTGCATTAATGGTACGAATGCGAAACTTTAGATATGCATTATTTGAATTGTCAAGAGTGCGTGTATAAATTTTGTGTTTCTTCAGACAGATAGCATAGTTACAGCACTGTTTCAAAATGACATCTGTAAGAGATGTGCATTACAAGCAGCGTATTGTCATTGAATTTCTCACTGCAGAGAAAGAAACTGTTGGGAACATTCACAAATGTTTGTGTACAGTTTATGAAGAATCTGCAGTTGACAGAAGTATGGTTAGTCGTTGGTTAGACAGTTTGACATTTTGAGGATGACAAAGAGGTGATTCACACAGTGCAGAAATTGCTTCATGACCAGAACAAGGAGTGGTACCGACAAGGCCGCCCCGAGTCTACGGAGAGGGGTGGCATACAAATCTAATAAATAATAAAAGGCATACATGCTCTTGTGTCTCACTGGAGGAAGGCCATAGAACGGGACGAGGATTACGTGGGAAAATATGGAGTGTAGAAGAAACATCATTCTATCTTGTGTGTAAGAATGAGTTTCATTGTGTTCAATAAATTGTTGTTGGAAAAAAAATGTGGTGTATTATTTTCTGGGCGACCCTCGCATGTAAACAGATCAATGCCAGAGGGTGGGACAGGATGCAAGCCAGTTGTTTTTCTTATCCACTTCTCTGACCGTTAAGAGTTATGTGTGGTTGTGATTGTATAGTATTGATTGTTTTTTAAGATAGCAGGTTTTTAGTCATAGTTTTAACTATTAGATTTGTATTGTACTCTATTGCTTTTGTGAGTCTTCGGAGAGGGGCGGCATACAAGTCTAATAAAGTATTAATTACTATTATTATTATTTTAATGGAACAGGGATGAAAGATTTTTGTTATATCAAAAATTGAGGCACCAAAGGATAGAATCTCCAGGCAAGCTTAAAGAACACCTACAGTTCCTGAGCAGCTTGGAGGCAATTATTGGTTGACATTATCTATAAACACTAAGCTTTGGGGGGGGGGGGAATAATAAGGCCACAGTTGTAATTATAACTTATCAATACACAGCATACATCTGAAAATGATATAGTTAACTTGGAAGTAGTCAGAATTCATTTAGTCTACGGAGTCTACGGAGAGGGGCAGCATACAAATCTAATAAATAAAATAAATAAATAAATAAATTTAGTACCTGTTTTATAAAGGGTTTGAAAGCTCCATTTGAGAGGCTGGGTGAGGTTACATTCGGTGTATAACATGCACCCAGATTTTTACCCATTTTTAGGAGGGAAAAAAGTGTGTCTTATACTTCAAAAAATATAGTAGTTGTGATGGCATTCGGGGAATTAGAGTGATGGCATTTGGAAAAAACTGTTCTTGTGTGTAATTGTTTTGATGTGCAGTGTCTTATAGCATCTTTTCATGGGTAGAGGTTGAAACAGTTTATATCCAGGATGTGAGGAATAATAATCATCATCATCATTAGGAATATCACAGCAGTCAAGATTCATGACTTAGATTTCCCCATACAAATTCATAAATTAACTGAGCAATTTTTTTTTAACAAGGTACAAAGAAGACAACATAAATCCCAGCGGCCGATCAGATCCCACAGAGTTGGCCTTCTCCAGGTCCCGTTGATGAGACAATGTCGTCTGGTGAGGCCTAGGGGAAGAGCCTTCTCTGTGGTGGCCCAGGCCCTCTGGAACCAGCTCCCTCTGGATATTCGGACTGCCCCCACCTTCCTCGCCTTTTGCAAGAGACTTAAGGCCTATCTATATCGCCAGGCATGGGGCAACTAGCACATGACCCCTCCTTCTGACCATTAAAAATTATGAGTGGTTATTATTGTAATATTGATTGTTGATTGTGTACTATTGCTTGTTTCTTTTAAGATAATGGATTTTAGCCATAGCTTTATTTATTAGATTTGTACTTATATTGTTTTATTGTTGTTGTGAGCAACCCCGAGTCTCCAGAGAGACGCGGCATACAAGTCTAATAAATTATTATTATTATTATTATTATTATTATTATTATTATTATTATTATTATTAATATTATGTTTCTCAAGCAAGGCTATGAAGTAAAACAAGTTGAGATGAAAGAGGTAAATGCTTGAGGAGTGAAAGAATATAAGCCCAAAATTATAGAGCAGCAACTGATATAGAACCCCTTGTTGTATATCAGTTTTTTTTCCTAACCATCCTCAAAAGTCTATCAAGGTAAAAAAGTCCTGCCATGTCATTCTTGCTTCTGATTGAAAGACAGAATGCAGCAGAAACTCTCCAGATCCCATTGTCCAAAACACCATAATTGCAGTTGTTTCTCCTGAAAAATCAGGAAGCTTCTTTCATTACCAAGAAGTATCATAATGTCAGCAGTGATTGTTTCAAAGCATTGTTTTTTGTCTTTACTTTCATCCATCACGCCAATGGGATGCCATAAAATCATCTTATCGTTTTACACGGCACTTTGTTTTGTGTGAGCAAATGCAACACATTTGACATGTATTCTTAATGATGCATGATATAAGCAGTACTTTCTGGCCAGATCTGAAAGCAAAGTGGATACAAAGACATGGATTTACATGATCTTTTCCAAAGTAGAAGAATTTATCCACTTCTGTTTAGTATCATGGAAATCACATTATATTTTTCTGAGTTTTTGAAAAGCAGCTAAAAAAACAGAAGTTATACTCAGGTAACCCTAAAACAATGTTGCCAGGTAATTACACATGCTATAAACTGGGTTACTTTGCCCTTAAATCTGCAGTTTACATTTAGTAAGATACAGAATTATGTCTCCCAAAAAGCAGAAGATATCATCAGTGTTGGAAGGGACTTCAGAGAAGGTCTAATCCATCTCTCAGCAGCTCTGTTTTTATGGTGTCTATGATTATGTTTATCCATTGTTTTCAAAGAACCTTGACATCTTGGGAGGGATGTCAATACTTGTGTGTGAATTGGATTAAAGTAAGGGAGAGGTGTACATAGTCAGCCTCACTCTCTCTTCCCAGATTCTTGCTTCAATAGCAGAATAGAATCAAGACAGTTGGAGATGGTCTGGAGAGAGTGATTGACCAGGGCATATTTTGTGTCTTGCCATGCTCTTAGCGTACCACATCACTTGCAGAGACCATCTTCATGACCATTGTCCTAATCTAGTAGATTTCACCCACTCAGTCCGCCAGAATCTGTCTATAGCAACCAAATCTATAGCAACCAAGTGAAGGTAAGGAATACTAATATCAAAAGATCTAAGTGCCAAAGCCCACTGCAACAATATCGCCAAAAAGACTTCTAGAGTTGTTAACCTGATCCTACGTAGCTTCTGCTCTGGCAATCTCACACTACTCACCAGAGCCTACAAAACTTTTGCCAGATCCATCCTTGAATACAGTTCATCTGTCTGGAACCCATACCACATCTCGGACATCAACACCCTTGAAAATGTCCAAAGATACTTCACCAGAAGAGCCCTTCACTCCTCCACTCGAAACAGAATACCCTACGAAAGCAGACTATCAATCCTTGGTCTTGAAAGCTTAGAACTACGACACCTAAAACACGATCTAAGTATTGTCCACAAGATCATATACTGCAACATTCTACCTGTCAATGACTACTTCAGCTTCAATTGCAACAACACAAGAGCACGCAACAGATTCAAACTTAATATTAATTGCTCCAAACTTGACTGTAAAAAATATGACTTCAGCAACCGAGTTGTCGAAGCATGGCATACCTGACTCAGTAGTGTCAACCCCTAACCTCCAACACTTTTCCCTTAGACTATCCACGACTGACCTCTCCTGGTTCCTTAGAGGTCAGTAAGGGGCGTACATAAGTGCACCAGTGTGTCTTCCATCCCCTGTCCAATTGTCTCTTCTTATCTCATTTATCTTTTCTTCCTTTCAAATTTGTTCACCTATACTTTTATATCTTTTCTTCTATTCTTTCCTTTTGTTATATTGCTACATATCTATTCTCTTCAATGTGTATTATGTATTGGACTAAATAAATAAATAAAAAATAAATAAAATAAATAAATAAATAAGTTCATGCTGGATGTTCAGTATACATATTCCAGACCTAGTACATTTGATATATTGTGGCATATTGGGGGGGGGGGCACTTTTATCCTTCACTGACAAGTTTATGTTATGAGATGATTTGGTTGGAAAAATTATTTTCTTTGCTTTGTATCCATTACAGCCCTTAAATCAAGGTAGTTTGCTCCGATTCTGCTGTGAAAAATAAGTGGCAGGGAACTGTTAACATTCCTTATTCCATAATCCCCACTCCTCCCCATATTCGTACTGGGAGAAATCTCTCTTGGCACATATCGTTTTGGGGGAAGGGGGGGAGATTTTAAACGTATTCATGATAAAAAATACAAGATCCAGCACTACCACTCTTTCAAATAACCTGTTGTCTGTGCTTCCTATTTTTAAAAAAATGGAAAAATAAAATATGATTGCATATTAAAGTTGTAGTTCTTAAATGCAAAAAAAAAACAAAACCCTAGAAAGCTCTATTGACCTTTACTGTTAAATACACACACACAAAATTAAACTGTCAATGTATAATGCAGCTTGAGTCATTTTCAGCTTGGTCGTCAGCCTCGTTCATTTCCTGTTATTTTCCCCATTCCTCTTGCTGCCTTTTCACTATTAAATTTGAATTACAAGCTCCTTGAAGCAGTGCTCTTGGTCTCTCCCTATCCCCCTCTGCATATTATGTTGCATTGCATAACCAGCAAGTATGGTAACTTCCATACTAGGAACCGCTTAATATAACTGAACCTTAGTTACACCACTCCTCACTGCTGCTTTCATCTGCGTAGGATCTGCAGTGCACAGAGATGAAAGCAAACTGCTCACTGTTTCAGCATGCTGGGTTTTGATTATTAGTGGCTGGAGCACAGCAAATACAGACTGCCTGCCACAAACTTCTTCATTAGCAGCACAGAGGATGTGGGTAAGGGAGAAAGATACCGAACGTTCCCTTTGCATATCAAAAAGCAGCATCATTAACATCCCAGCGTTTGCCAGTGCTCTCTGGATGTGAAAAGGTCACAAGCAGAAATATCTACATTGTCATGTTGGATCCTTGTGCATGGCAAAAAAAACCAAAACTGAAAATTAGGAAGGAGGGGGAAATAAAACTTTGACGTAAGTGCAGCTTGACAATCGAAGCAGTTAGCAAGAGTGATGGAGGACTGGCTGTGTTCAGGAGAAGGCTAGGTAGCCATCTACCTGACATGGATTCCTACAATGAGCAGAGTTTGGGTTCAGAGGCCTCCTGGCTTCTTCTGGCTGCAGGAAAAATGATTGGAAGAAGTAAAGGTGTAGTGTAAATCATGGGAAGAAAATGTGCAATGCAAATTATGGGAAGAAAAAATAGTTGTTGAAAGCTGAGTGGTTCTCTGGTCATTATGGGCATGACAGCATTGAGAGTTGTTCAAAAAGTAGATTTTTTTTAAAAAGTCAGCAAACTGCTAATTAACCAATTGATAGAGTGATTTGGCATAATTTCTAAGTATCATCATTGACATCTCAGCTACTTTATGAGGATTTTTAAAAATACAGTATTAGTGCTTTCTCTTAAAGTCTTATATGGTTTGGAATCCAGATACTGGAAGAATTATAAATCCCTATATGAGTCTGCTCATGTGGACTAGAATCATCATCAGAACCTTCTCACATTTTTTTCTTATTGTCTCTACTCTCATTTGCTCTGCTTGCTTTGTAATCTGATTGGCTAAGGTGACACTCATGATCGTATTCACAAAACAAAAGCTCAACATGACTAGTGATGGGCGAACCCAACGGTGTTTGGGTTCGGCAAGTTCGGACGAACTTTACATAAAATTCGGCCAAACCCAAACCAAACCCGAACCTGAACAGGGAATCCCACCAAGAGATTCCAGGGGCGGAGCTTTGATGTCACGTATACTGGCAGTTTGCTAAGGACGCCAAGGTGATCACTTCCTGTATTCCATGGAATCTAGGAAGTGATCACCTTGGCGTCCTTAGCAACCTGCCGGTGACGTCAAAGCTCCGAACGCCAAACACAACCCCGAACTTTGCCCAAAGTTTAAAAAGCTAAGATGAGATGAAAATGAAGAGTTAAAAATTATCAATATAAAAGGTATTGAAAGCACATGATTTATTTGATTGATTTTGATACGTGATTTAAAGATTATCCAAAATCAGAAACATGTTTTTGGGAAATGCAAAGTGAAGCCAGCTGCCGTAATTCATCTTTAAAAAAAAAACGATTTCATGTTTGAACTGTTTTTTGTGGTTTATGAAAGATCTTTAATCATGTTTTGTTTTGTTTTTTTTCGCGCCATCTACATAGTGGCTAAGCCACAGATGCCATCTATCCATGAAGGGCTACCAAAATTTTTACTACCACACTGTGGGCGTGGCTTATGCAGGATGCCCTGCATTTTCTTTCAACTTCTTTTAGTGCAAATTGGGTACTCTGGGGTGGAGCTCCATTTTCTCTACCCCACTGCATTCCTCCCAATCTGGGCAGCAGCCCACCCCTGCATCTATCCCAACAGGTTGAATTTCCTACAGCCCACCAAGCAGTAAATGGCATATTGCTATTACTTTCTGGGCTGTGTGAGATCTGATTATGAAAGAAAAGATAACATGGATCATCATCTATGTATTTCTCCAGTGTGAATTATAATTCTCCAAGCTGGCTATTTAGGAAGGGAAGGCTAGGCAAAGGGCAGTTTTTGTAAGCAGGAACAATTAATCTTCCTCATTGATTACTCCTCAGCATGAGTATTTGGGTAAGAGAAATTGTAAGCAGTGTCCTAGAAAATTGTGAGAGTGAATGTATGTCTGCACACATGCATCTGTGTAAAATAGCTGCTGGGCCTCCTTGATGGGAAAGACAGGAAATGAAAAGATTCCATTAGTGTTTTTATTCTTCATTGACATTTAAACCTGACCTGGATGCAGGCATTATCAGATGGGGACAGGGCTAACAATGGAAATGCATCCATTATGCAAAGTCTACTAGTTGGAAGGAAATTTGGTTTCACAAGAGATTCATAGTTGAACTGTGACTTTGCAGATTTTTCTTGAGCTAATGACACCATCGGTCCTTTGAAAACATTTGCAAAGGTCTGGCAAATGCTACTGTCCAGCCAGATATAGTACAGGAAATTAAATGTTAGATTCCATTTCCATGTAAGGGAGCATTGAAAACAGAGGCAAGTCCTTCACAAATAAAGCTGTTTTTGCCTGTTTTTAATTAAATATCCAGGGGTTGTTTTATTTTAAAAGAAAAGCTAGATCTGCTCAGAGACAGAGACCTGAGCTATTCATTCAACAGAGTGGGCTTAGTTGCATTCCTCTGGCTATAGCCCTAGACATTCAAAACCTGCCAACAGGTGCATTTGTTGGAATCTGAATTTAATTCTCAGTTCCAAGACAGTTCTCTATGGCAGAGGTCTTCAAACTTGGCAACTTTAAGACTTGCGGACTTCAACTCCCACAATTCTCCAGCCAGCTGGCTAGAGAATTCTGGGAGTTGAAGTTCACAAGTCTTAAAGTTGCCAAGTTTGGGGACCCCTGCTCTATAGTTTACAATTTATGGTCTATAGCAGCTGATTTTGTGTTGCTAAATAAGGGGAATATGTCCGGTTCAAATCCTTGTCTTTGTTCTCTTTCCACAGTCCTACAAAGCTGAAACAGTTTCTTCCTTTCTCTTTTTTCTCTTGGCGACTGGGAGGAGATTTATTCAGTAATCCTTTTTTTCTCACTACCAAAAGAAGAGAAAACTTTCCATCTCTTTCAAAGGAATAAGCAACGTGTACTACTAGCCCTAAAAAGTCATCTCTGTTCACTAGAATACATTTAAATGTCCCAGATATGTCTTAGTATAAGTTCAGCATTCATTCATTCATTCATTCATTCATTCATTCATTCATTTATTTATTTATTTATTAGATTTGTATGCCGCCCCTCTCTGTAGACTCGGGGCGGCTAACAACAATAATAAAACAGCATATGACAAATATAATATTTAAAATAAATATAAATATAAATATACTCGGGGCGGCTAACAACAATAATAAAACAGCATATGACAAATATAATATTTAAAATAATTTTAAAATCCCTTATTAAAAACCAAACATACACACAAACATACCATGCATAAATTGTATAGGCCTAGGGGGAAAGGAATATCTCAATTCCCCCATGCCTGACGACAGAGGTGGGTTTTAAGGAGCTTATGAAAGGAAAGGAGGGTGGGGGCAATTCTGATCTCTGGGGAGAGCTGGTTCCAGAGGGCTGGGGCACCACAGAGAAGGCTCTTCCTCTGGGTCCCGCCAAACGACATTGTTTAGTCGACGGGACCCAGAGAAGGCCAACTCTGTGGGACCTAACCGGTTGCTGGGATTCGTGCGGCAGAAGGCAGTCCCGGAGATATTCTGGTCCGATGCCATGTAGGTCATAACCAACACTTTGAATTGTGACCAGAAACCAATGCAGACTGCGGAGTGTTGGTGTGACATGGGCATACCTAGGGAAGCCCATGATTGCTCTTGCAGCTGCATTCTGCACGATCTGAAGTTTCCAAACATTCTTCAAAGGTAGCCCCATGTAGAGAGTGTTACAGTAGTCGAGCCTCGAGGTGATGAGGGCATGAGTGACTGTGAGCAGTGATTCCCAGTCCAAATAGGGCCGCAAGTGGTGCACCAGGCGAACCTGGGCAAACGCCCCCCCTCGCCACAGCTAAAAGATGTTTCTCCAATGTGAACTGTGGATCGAGGAGGACGCCCAAGTATGCAAATTTATTAGTCCATTTCAAAAGGTCAAGGATAATCATGGACCCAGAATTCCCATATGGAATTCCCCTGTGGATCAGAGGTGTATTTTTTGTAGACATAATATGTAGCCTACTAACAAATTTTTAATTTTTTAAAGTATTTTTCTAAAAATGATTTTGCAAAAATCCAAAACATTAATGAGATGAAAAATATAGCACACATGTATAATCTAAAAAATGTAATAAATAAATAATAAATAAATAAATAATAAATAAATGTAACAAAGATGAAAAAGCAAATACATTTTAAACACTTAAATATCTTTAGGAATCACAAGTGCTTTGTATTTATTTTAAACAGCCAGCTCTTCTGGCTCTACTAAAGGTGAAGAAAATTTTGCTAATGATGTTGCTCCTATGGGGGTGGGGAGAGATATTCCTACCTCAATAAATGAGAGGGAGGATCTGAGAGAAGTACATTGTCTGGTCTGAAGCACTTCTTCCAAATCATTTTCAAACTATGCACACCCTTGATGGTATTGGATGGGCAAAAGAAAGTAAGTAAGTAAGTAAGTAAGTAAGTAAGTAAGTAAGTAAGTAAGTAAGTAAGTAAGTAAGTATATGTGTGTGTGAGAGAGAAAGAGAATGAGAGAGGATAGATGATAGGTAGGTAGGTAGGTGGGTTGGTAGATGGATGGATGGATGGATGGATATTTTATTTATTTTATTTATTTATTCATTTGTAAAATACACAAATACATAGGAAGAAAATAGACATGTAGTAATATATATATAAGGGTAAAGTGAACTTAGAGGAGAGGATATATGAAAGAAAGAAAATATATATGATAAGTGAGAGAAGGGAAAGACAATTGGGCAGGGGACAAAAGGCACCCCAGTGCACTTATGTATGCCCCTTACTGGCCTCTTAGGAACCTGGAGAGGTCAATCATGGAGAGTCTAAGGGAGAAATGTTGGGGGTTAGGGGTTGACACAATTGAGTCCAGCAATGAGTTCCACGCTTCGATAACTCGATTGTTGAAATCATATTTTTTACAGTCAAGTTTGGAGCGGTTCGTATTAAGTTTGAATCTATTGCGTGCTCTTGTGTTGTTGCGGTTGAAGCTGAAGTAGTCATTGACCGGATATATGATAGATAGATAGATAGATAGATAGATAGATAGATAGATAGATAGATAGATATTTTGTTTTAACTAGATTTTTAATAAATAAATGAAAGCAATGGATTTTATGACTGTAAAGAAATAGTAACTTTAGATGGTTTAATTCATTTCCATGTCATGTTTTCTGAATAATACATTTTCTACAATCAGGACTCTGGACCAACCTTTCACAACATGACATTCCTTAACTTCCCAACTAAAGGGGACTACGGGGAATCTGATTTTGCCACCTTACACATCTCTAGATAATGTCAAGTTGCAGAAAATACCTCTTGACTTTAGATTATTCCATTTATATTCCTTTGTCCCCATGTCATTAACAAAATTAGTATTCAGATTAGCTTCCTCTGTCATTAATCTCTTTCTAATCACAGTCTTTTTTTTCTCCTACTTTTTCTAAAAAGTATAAGCAAAATGTAATTTTATCTCTCGTTGGTTGTAATCTTGACAACAAAGTGTCAGTTGAAAAGCCAGCATCTGTTTCCCAGCATTCACAGCATACATTTAAATGAAGCTGTAATACATTCAAGTTGAGGTTTTTTTACGTTTTGTGCCAAAATTCAAGTTCTAGCTGCCATTTGGATATTAGCTAAATGTCCTTCGAGCCGACACACAGATTGTCATCAGGTGGTGAATTAACAACATTCTGTTCATTCCATTCCATAGAAATAAAGTGCTACAGCATGTTTACATTAATTTCTCTCTCCTTTGAGTATATAGATAATTTGGATAGAAAGAGGTGATAGATAGATAGATAGATAGATAGATAGATAGATAGATAGATGGATGGATGGATGGATGGATGGATGGATGGATGGATGGATGGATGGATGGATGGATGGATAGATAGATGGATAGATAGATAGATGATAGATAGATGATAGATATAGATAGATAGATAGATAGATAGATAGATAGATAGATAGATAGATAGATAGATAGATAGATA